>NW_025946531.1:31882-182885 GCF_000764305.2 Hyalella azteca
ACCCGAAAAGTGAACATGTTGCATTGTTTTTTGTTGCATTGAGATTTAATTTCTTTTGATAGTATTTTTGAATACTATGCGTCTCTATACATAATATAAATCACTTTTCCTGTTAAGTTTGTGTACTTACATACATTAAAATACGATTTTTCAAGTGTACGAATATTTATTTCCCCCCACTGTATAAAAAAAACTTCAAAAGACAATATAAATAAGAAAACCTTCACATTACAATTACATATTTTCGATGTATCAAGTCTTCAAATCTTATCACTGTGACATAATAAAGACAAAAACTTAATTTTGATGATAACATAATAATGACAATAACATACTTATGACAATAACTTAATGATGGCAATAACCATAAGCAAAAACATTATAAAAATAAATCAATGAATGACCGAAACTTCAGAATCGATTGTGAAAATTGAGTTAGAACAACAATTTCGAAATGTGCACATCAACTTTTTGTACGGCGACGGTAATCTTTGTTACCGGGAGTTTATGTACGACGAGCATTGACGTCTGTTAATTTATCATTCGATAGAATTAATGGAAATATCCTCGCCCACTCAACACCGCAGTGTTCTATAATAAAATAATAATGATAATAATATAGAGGTTTCAGCGTTCATTATAGGCCGTAGGCCTGTCGCCGATTCTTAACATCGCAGAACATTCACAGCATTTTGCGGTCTCGAACTCGCAACTCACTGCTACAATTCTGCTGCGAATTGTTACCAGGAGTTCAGGTACGAATAGCATTGTTACCAGGACCGTAGGTACGAATAACATTGACGTCGGTTCATTTATCAGTAGATAAAATTAGTAGAAACATCCTCGCCCATTCAACGCCCAATATTCTATAATAATCTAATAATAATAATATAGCGGTTTCAGCGTTTATTGGGCCGTAGGCTTGTCTCGGATTCTTAACAACGCAGAACATTCACAGCTGGTTGCGGTCTCGAACTCACAACTCACTGCTACAATTCTGCTGTATTAACCTCGCCGATTCTGACCAGAAACTGGCGCACAGAGCTGGGATCGAACCCGCGCCTCTCTGCGCCAAATCTTGGTACTCTGAACTGTAACCACTGGGCCACATCTGAATAATGCGGGCTCGTGTAAGAGTACCGAAGTAATCACAAGTCCCCGTAAACTTTATTAAACAAATTAAATTAAAATATACAAGTTACATTGAAATAAACAAAATCAGTTTAAATAAATAAATTATATTACAAGCAATCAAATTAAATTATCGTCCCACCACTGATGGTCTCTCTGAAGTCTGCGTCGTCGTCGACGCCGTCCACNTCCGTTATAAAAGTGATACGCTCCGGGATTCGAGCGCGGAAAACATTTTTATTAGTTTTAATGTGTCTGTACTGAAGGAGAAACGTCCACCGAAGAATGTGCGGCCAAGTAACGGGATAAATGCCTCGTTAGGAGTATACATATGTTATATATGTACTTACCGATCCTCCTTTGTACACAATATGTTCGTTGCGGGCATTATATATTTCTCTTTTGCCAATACTATTGTATGATTCGCATACAGAAATACATATTTCATGAACGTAAACGAAACAAGGTAAGCAAGATGACAGGCACCTGGTAAAATATGTGGAAGTTTCGCTCGTGGGGGTTGAGGAAATGCACGCGCGACTTCTCCAGCAGGAAGTTGGACACCTTACCGCCCAGCGGCTCCCCGCCCGGCGAGAACTGGATTTCGATGTACTTGCCCTGACGCACACAAACAAAAGAGTTCGATTTTACAAAAAAAAATCATATATGAGGACTACTATGAAATTGTGGTACCTACTAAATATCACCGACACAACGTAAAAAGACGTAAAAATGCGAGCAATGTTTATTGAAAAAGCAGAAATGACCAACTTTCAAACGAATCTGGTAAAGCGGTTACAATTGATATTGTTTATTTATATAGATTATATTAATATTACAAATCTATTAATGAAGAAAGTAATAAATGAATTTACACACTAATGATTTACGAAAAAGTGCATAATTGATCGCATCTCATCATTCAAAATACATTCACAAGATTACTCACAAATCTGGATGAGTTATTATTGCGCGTAGTCTTGGCGTTGCCGAAGGCTTCAAGCAGCGGGTTGGAGCTCAGGATGATGTTCTTGACGTGCTGGAGACGCGCGCCGCCCCCGCTGATCTGCGTCATGTACTGCATGATGAACTTTGCTGACACCGTCTTGCCTGCTCCTGACTCGCCACTGCCAGCGGGATAAATATATTAGAAGACACGACAAAACGATAGCCGTGGTAAACACGACACACAAGCAACTGCATGATGAACTTGGCTGACACCGTCTTGCCTGCACCTGACTCGCCACTGCCAGCGGGGGGATAAAACATATTAGAGGACACGACAAAACGATAGCCGTGNAAGCAACGATCGTGGTGAACACGACACACAAGCAACGATCGTGGTGAACACGACACACAAGCAACGATCGTGGTGAACACGACACACAAGCAACGATCGTGGTGAACACGACACACAAGCAACGATCGTGGTGAACACGACACACAAGCAACGATCGTGGTGAACACGACACACAAGCAACGATCGTGGTGAACACGACACACAAGCAACGATCGTGGTGAACACGACACACAAGCAACGATCGTGGTGAACACGACACACATCGACCGCCTTAAATACGACACGCCCAACAACCGAATTATCAATGAGGCGCTCATCTCTGTTTTTTCTCCAAAAATTGACTCGTAAGAAGAAAACACTTTCAGTTATAGTGCTCTGAATCACCATTAACGTATGCTAAATATGCCAGGTTATCAAGAGCTTAAACGCTCTTGACGCAACTCAGGCCGGGCCAGACGCCTGTGTGATGTAAGAGTTATAATCTGCACAAGCAGATGACCACTCAAATTTTTGTCCGATTTCAGAACGCAGAATGTTTTAAAAGCTCATAGGTGAGAAAAAAAACGTACCAGGAAACTTTAGCTGACTAATAATAATCAATTAATATACCACCCTATCACACCATCCTCTATTCTAATATCGCTACACAAGCAATAACATAAGTTGGGGTCGATGTTAAACTGTGTTTTTTGAAAAATTCTATTCGTTCCATAATGATATCAAATTCCAACGTCGTAACCATTTTAGGACATTTCGCAAAATCATAAGATACGCAATGCGCTATAGTTAAGAGCGGATCTAGAGATCATAACGGCAAACTCTTCTAAAGGAAACTCACTGACATTGAAATAAAAAAAAATCAAAATAAAAATATAAACAAATGAAAACGCATCGATGTTTTATTCGGATGAAAGCCAAAACTGTAACCCTCAAATAAGGATTTTACGTCAAATAATATATCTAGTAGTATCGTGAACAAAATGTAATTGAGAACAGATTAACAAGCTCTCTGCGACGCACCTGATAATGACGCACTGGCTGTCACCATCAATAAGCATGTTGCGGTACACGTACCTGATAATGACGCACTGGCTGTCACCATCAATAAGCATGTTGCGGTACACGTACCTGATAATGACGCACTGGCTGTCACCATCAATAAGCATGTTGCGGTACACGTACCTGATAATGACGCACTGGCTGTCACCATCAATAAGCATGTTGCGGTACAGTCACGCACCTGATAATGACGCACTGGCTGTCACCATCAATAAGCATGTTGCGGTACAGTCACGCACCTGATAATGACGCACTGGCTGTCACCATCAATAAGCATGTTGCGGTACAGTCACGCACCTGATAATGACGCACTGGCTGTCACCATCAATAAGCATGTTGCGGTACAGTCACGCACCTGATAATGACGCACTGGCTGTCACCATCAATAAGCATGTTGCGGTACATGTTGTCAGCGAGCGCGAATATATGGGGCGGGACTTCGTACTGCGCGGCGCCCTGGTAAAGTCGCACTTCGCGCTCCGTGAAACATCCGAGCTGCTTGAACGGGTTCACCGCCACCAGCACCGGCCCGATGTACGTGTAGATACTGAACATGTGAGTGATAATTGGTTAGAGACGAAGACATGGGTGGAGGAATAAGAAAAATTCAATTAATAAAGGCATTCGGCACAGGAAGCGACGAATTGGGCACCGTGGGAGAAAAGCTAGAAATTTAATGAATTGGAGCCGGCAAGAGGAAAGGTAAAATTTCAATGAAGTACGTAGACACGGAGAGGAAATCGAAAGTTTCAAGGAATTGGACACGAGAAGAGGAGAGTGAAAGTTTCAGTGAATTGGCAAAGGATAAGTTAAGGGAAAGTTTCAATGATTTGGTAACAGTCAGAAGAAAATTAAAGTTTAAATGAAGTGGACACAAAAGGAGAGTAAAATGGGAGTACTTTGAAACAAAGTGGAATAGAAGCAACTTCAAAAACAACAACAATGAAACAAGTTAAAGAAACAGCGAAACTACGTGAGTGTCGAAAAATAGGAGTGAAGAACTGGTAGAAAGGGAGTGGAAGCCTATAGTGAGTGAGATTGAAGAGAGAGAAACCAAGTGAAGCAGGAGCTGAAGCTCAGTAAAAATCGTGTAAAAACTCAATGGAATAGCTATCAGAATTTCGCTAGTTGGGTTGGGACCTCGACAAACAAACTATGTAGTGGATGTCGTCAAGTAAGATTAAATGAGACCAAGTCAAGGTAAGTGCAGGAATAAAAGGTGTCAGTGATTTTATGTTATCGTCCGCCACACACAATATCATGATAAAATGTATATATATATCCTGAGATAAGGACGAGCAGCGTTCACAGATAGTATATGATAAGAGGTGTCAATGGACGCACATATCGTCCATGAAGCGACGCTTGATGTTGTCAGTGATGGCGTCCTCGTTGATCTTGGTGAGCAGCACCATGTCGTCCACGCTGCTCTTCTTACCGCCCTTGTTGGCGCCCACATTTTCGTTCTGCCAGTGGTACATCTGAAACACAGATGCCGAGGTTAATGCTGACTTAGCTCACTTGGAAAGACATAATTTTCTCTAAAAAATAGTTATAATTACTCTAGCCGATGTACATGCTCGTGTTCTGCTACTGGTAGGTCAGTACCACTCAAAAAAGTAAATCCAAACTATCACCTGAAAAAATCATGTGCTTGTTAGGTGTTGCCTGTCGGAAACCAACACTGCGTAACACCGCATGGACCAAAATGATTCAAACAAAGTGACTTCCAATAATTCTGGTCTATCGCGTTATCGGCTATACAAGCCACATATCTTTTGACTTACATGTGCACCAAACAAGCTGGGAACAGTATGACCGAGAATCGTCCGCCTACAAATGAAATTTTTTTACACTCACAAGACACATTCATTCATAACACATTCAATCCAGCATTGCCAGCTGCCAATTTTCTGTTCATCCTCTGCTTCCAATCAGCATCCGATCAAAAGGCCAATCGTCAGAAAGGTCGATTGATCTTGGAACGTAACTTTACGATCTGAAACATATAACCTCAGATTCTGACAGTTAACAGTATCGTACTCTTATATTTATTATAGATAACGGAAGGCATTTTCGATCTTCCGCGTGGTGGTGTTAGGCAGGCTGTATATAACACTTCAGGAGGGCCATGAAGCAGCATGCACTCTGTAGGCTGGGTACAGTACTAGTGCTAGTAAGATAATGCAGTTATGTTTCGCTGTAACGTTTAATGGTAGGCAGTTAATACACTCTAGGTTATCCACCCCCGTATTCGGTGGTGTAAAGCCCATAATATTTAAAAGCAAGATCACGTCGTGGACTGGTTACTGATAGCAGAGATAATGCACGGCTGATATTAAGTCGTACGGAAAGAGACTGGGCGTTACATTGCGGGTGATGATTATTCAAAAATTTGGGTCTACATCTGCGCTCCCCATATGGGGCGTTATATCATCGTTGTATGTACCACCATTAGAAGAATATCTATGTATAAGGGTGAAAATTAATTACGCTTCATCTTACTTCATAAAGCACCAAAACCCAAACACAAAAGGAGGCGAAAAAAACGAACATAACCAGTTCAATACTTCGCTAATTTGAACACTCAAAACATACATAAATTATATGGAGTGATGATTTTAACACATCAAATTCTTTAAATGGTTAGGTAAATTTTTAAAAATATTTAACACGACATGGAAAAAGCGCGACAAATTTAACATGGATAAAAATAATATACGTTTAAAAATTACTTTTTAAAGACAACACTTCTAAAGAATCCAGTGCCTCCAATGTTAAAGGTGTGCAATTAATTTCTCATTTTATTTTCGAATATTAAAAAAATTAAATTCTAAA
This sequence comes from Hyalella azteca, assembly GCF_000764305.2. Classification (NCBI taxonomy): domain Eukaryota; kingdom Metazoa; phylum Arthropoda; class Malacostraca; order Amphipoda; family Hyalellidae; genus Hyalella; species Hyalella azteca. The sequence continues at coordinate 38,211 of NW_025946531.1, forward strand.
ATTTTTTTAATATATAAATTTTTTTAATTATTTATTCTGTCAATTGATTCATGCATTGTCTCGAACTTCACACAAGTGTGAAAAATTTTTCCGTTTTTCTAATAATGAAAAAAAATTTATTCTATTTTGCCATTCGATTCATGCATTGCCTCCAACTTTACGCAAGTGTGCAAAATTTCAAACGCGTTAAAGAAGAAGAAGTGTGTTAAATTTTGATTACAAGATTTGTAGCAGACAAACAGACAAGAAGTGAAGTTAAAGAGAAGTGTTGTAAAAACAGACCAGTGGCGGACAAACCTCTATACATGGTCTCTCGAAATAGCAGACAACTTTATGTGTAATGTGAGATACTATACATCGGACAAAAACAATCGTCCTTTTGGGGAAAAGAATGTTCCGCATATTACCTCAAGTAGGCCAACTGCCGCAGCTAGGATTGACGGTGTTCCAATGATCGTAGCCTCCACAGCAGGTAGGATGTTTTATTCATTGGATCCCGAAGGACCCTCCCCCCTCAGGAGGTAGGATGTTTTATTTTTGGATCCCGAAGGACCCCCCCCCCCTCAGCAGCGCCCCAACTCCTTAAGAATTGTGTGCTACCATTCACCGGCCACCGTCGCTCCCGCCGCTTGGCCTGCAACAGCCACAGAAGAGTTTCCGCAAGAATGCGGTGAATCTCTTCCATCTCTTCGGGGGCGGCGCATTGCTTTGGCTCAGCTCGGGCCTCACTATAGATCTAGTGAGGTCCTGTTTCGCTCGCCAGTAGCGGGGATCCCAGGGATCCATGCAAGCGGCGTAGACAGGATGGGCGTATTACCAGTCCGACATGTTCAACAAGTTCAATCGAAATTTCCAAGAAAATCAAGGAGGAAGACGAATTTTGAGACCAGACTTTAAATAGTCCGGTGTTGTGGATACGAAATCTGACAAACCTCTATATATGGCGTCTCGAGACAGCAGACAACTTTATTGTCAATCTGAGGTCCATCGGGCAACGAACATTCATCGTTTTCGCTTAAAGTATCAATACAATTAATTTTCAAACTTGATTCAAATTTCAAACATTTCAAATTGAAGGATAAGCCAATTAGAGTTGTTTCGCAATCGATGATGAATAAATTGGTGCAAAAATTGCCTGCTGGCTTGATTGGAGGGTTTTGCTCGTGGTTGAAGTTCATTAGTTCAACAATGGCATTGCCAGCATTTCAGCAATACACAACACTAATATATATGGCCACCATACGCATAAGACCAGCCACAATTGCTGCTGTAGCTCAACTTCTGCGTTCCAACTTCACTTTTAAATAAAAATAATATACATTTAAAAATTACTATTTAAAGTTAACACTTCTAAGGAATCCAGTGCCTCCAATGTTACACATATACAATAAATTTCTCATTTTATTTTCGAATATTAAAAAATTAATTTTTTCATTTTTTTGTAATAAATAAAAGACTTATTCAAAATTATCTATTCTGTCAATTGATTCATGCATTGCCTCCAACTTCACACAAGTGTGCAAATTTTCAGATCAACTAGCTGGACAGGTAAAAAATGTGCCAAATATCAGTTACCGGTATAAGATTTGTAGTTGACAAAATTATTATTTCAATATTTTTAATACCTATTGAAATTTTTTTTTCTAATTTTTCAAATAGTTTATTCTGTCAATCAATTCCTGCATTGTCTCCAATTTTATGCAAGTGACAGACAGACAGCCAGACAACAAGAAGTGAAGTTAAAGAGAAGTGTTGTAAAAAATATACGTTTAAAATTACTTTTTAAAGACAACACTTCTAAAAAATCAAGTGTCCCCAATGTAAAACATTTACAATGAATTTCTAATTTTAATTTCGAATATTAAAAAATTACATTTTTAATTATTTTCATACACAAAAGAAATTATATTTTCAAAATTATTTATTCTGTCAATTGATTCATGCATTGTCTCCGACTTTACGCAAGTGTGCAAAATATCAGATTGATTGGAGAAGTAGAAGTGTCTTAAAAATCGATTATAAGATTTGTAGCAGACAGACAAACAGACAAATAAGAAGTGAAGTTAAAGAGAAGTGTTGTAATGAAAACTTGGGAAGATTGTACCCTACCTCGACCGAATAGACGCAATATTGGATGAAACTAAATATATGAATCATTAATATATCAACAGAACCACTAATATTAAAGTAATTCATAATGAACCTAGTATTACTGGCTACTTAACGTTCTAAAATAGCATTGAGATAAAAAAAACTGCGCTGCAACTTCTCCACGCGACGAAATTTCTTCTCGCTTCGAATCACCGACATGTGGAACAGCCTCCCCGATGACATCGTTGGCGCTCCAAGTATGAACGCGTAAGTATGAACGGGTTCAAGAACAGACTAGATAAAGCTATGGACAAATATATGTTGCCTAGCACCTTATCGAACTCGGTGGAAGTCTAGTAGCTACTTCAAACTATCGTCAGTCATGAAAAGATCCGGTCAAATGACACGATTTTAGAACTTCTGTGAACAAGGCACGAAAAGGAAAAGAATCGGCGACAGGCCACATCAGGCCTACGCTTCAGCGCCGAGATCAATATGTTATGTTATGTTATGAGAATATGAGATTAACTGAAAGTGAAATAACACAGGCTTGGCTATCTAATATGAGAGCTTTGGTGAACAGCGTAAAATCTCGTGCTTGTAGAAGAGCGATCCATTTATATTCAAAGCACTTCTTGACACAACACTTTATATATATGGCCACCACACACATACGACCAGCCATACTTGCTGCTTTAGCTCAACTTCTGCGTTCCAACTTCACTTTTAAATAAGAATAATATACATTTAAAAATTACTCAGTTATAAGATTTGCAGTTGACAAAATTATTTTTTCAATATTTTTAATACCTATTGAATTTTTTTTTATTTTTCAAATAGTTTTTTCTGTCAATTGATTCATGCATTGTCTCCAATTTTATGCAAGTGACAGACAGACAGCCAGACAACAATTAAGAAGTGAAGTTAAAGAGAAGTGTTATAAAAACGTATACGTTTAAAAATTACTTTTTAAAGACAACACTTCTAAAAAATCCAGTGTCCCCAATGTAAAACATTTACAATGAATTTCTAATTTTAATTTCGAATATTAAAAAATTAATTTTTTAATTATTTTAATACACAAAAGAAATTATATTTTCAAAAATATTCATTCTGTAATTGATTCGTGCATTGTCTCCGATTTTACTCTAGTCTGCAAAATTTCAGATAGATTGGAGAAGTAGAAGTGTGCCAAAAATCGATTATAAGATTTGTAGCAGACAAAATTATTTCTTCAATTTTTTAATATTGAAAAAAATTTTTATTATTATTTATTCCGTCAATTGATCCATGCATTGTCTCCAACATTACGCAAGTGTGCAAAATATCAGATTGATTGGAGAAGTAGAAGTGTGTTAAAAATCTATTATAAGATTTGTAGCAGACAGACAAACAGACAAACAAGAAGTGAAGTTAAAGAGAAGTGTTGTAATGAAAACTTGGGAAGTACCTGCCTTATTTATTTACACGTAGAAACAGACATAGTGTACACGAATCTGTTGTAAACCCGGAAATCGCTGATGTTCATCGCAACAGCCGTAAACAGCGGACGCGTGGGCCGGCGCTACGTACAGATGAAGGTGTGTATAAGGTCCGCTGCCGCAGCACCACGCCCAGCGCTAACCTCCTACGCACGCGCAAGATTTCAGTATTTGCGCAAGGCTGCATACACTCAGAGTAATTAGTGAGATCTCGTCTAAATAGCGATGTACTTATTGCCATTGTGTGGGTAATCCTAATCCAGTTTGACCGGTAAAAGGAGTATAAAAGTGCTACGTGGAGAAAGTGTCACTTCTTAGACGGTATGACACATTAATTTCGCTATTGAATGAGCTGCGACAGACGATTATACGTTTGTAGCATCCGTTGTGATAAACTAGAAAACAAGATTAAAATAAGATTAATTTTTACATTTGGATCGGTTGTAATATAACAAAGAAATTCAATGAAATAATATACGATTCGTCACATCGGAGAGAATGATAAATAAAACAAAAGTAACACGTATAACTTGGCAACAACGATGAAAAAACTGGTATATGAACTATAAATTCTCAAAACACCTTTCGAAAAAAAAGTGGACTCATAAAATGCAACAGCGAGAGGTAACAGTTAATGAGCGAAAACCGCGGCTTCCGTTACAGTAATATAGTTAGGGAAGAAATTCCCACAGCAAAATAAGTGTTGCGATAAAGGCAGCCAAAATCCCACGGTTTTGAGAAACAATGCAGTGAGAGAACGTTTCACTAATAACCATGGATCATATGCTGCATCGTGCTGGCCGGGCGCATGCAATAAGCGTATATTGTCGATGAAGATAATATTCTTCCGATTAGGTATAAGATATAGTAAATAATTAGTTTAGTTTTTTATATTAATCAACCAAAAACTCAATCAATTGTAGTTACCAAATGCGCCGGTAAAAGCTTTACATAGTCAAAAATATGTTCAAATTGCGTTATCTGTCGTTGAAACAGCGCGACGCTGTTTAATTTCTGTACCGCACGCAATCCAACAACAGATAAGCTCCAAAGAAATCGATTCATTTAATTAGCAATGAAACATGCCGATTAATGAAGAACCTAAATCATAATAAAAAAGGGAGATATAATCTACGCTAGTTCGATACGATAATTTACGTTCGAGTCCCGTGAATCAAAAGAAAGTAACCTGACCTCAGATATATACGGTCAAAATCAACAGTGAATACATCACATATAGGTTTGGTATAATGCGCATATCGAGTCAGAATGAGTTAAATGCAGTTCTCCGGTTTCAAAGAAAATCTTTTAATTTTACCGATATAAAGTGCAAAAGTATCGTAATGCGGTATTATTATAGTTCAAAATGTATGTTCTAGTAAATAATTGACCTTATTTGTATTGCGAATATAGAATATTATTAGGTTGAATTTTTACAGCGCATATCTTCAACAAGGAAATATGTTACGGCAACCAACATTTTAACTGGATCAATCGTTAATGTTAAATTAATTTTTTCGACTGTTTATAAATTCCACCAATTGTCATGATCGAGTACGTATCAGGTTTCGGCAATGCACCATACAGAACTATAAAAGGGAAAGCGGTCAATGCATGTAAAAAGTAGAACATGAACATATTCATTCATTTTGATGGAAACCAAGTGGACTCAAAAAATATTATCAGTGTTACTCAACAATCAAGCATGCCGGGTTTCCAAACACATGACCCATTGATGGCAAAGTGAGATTTACAGAAAAAACATCACCGAGTTTCAGCAACATTATTTACGTAGAGAAAGCAGTCGTAATGAGATGTGCATAAATCTACACTAATCATCACAGAATTATTCTCTGAAGTTCCACACATTGATCCATTGTATACTTTCGCCGCGGTCTTTGCATGCTCTCTTTTCTTGTCGAGTGTTTTTTGGAGTTAAACTTATAGTGTTATTTACGCCTAGTTCGGAGAAGTCTTGCTCTCATTCCTTGCAGCATTGAACGCAAAGTCACGTTCTTGTGGCCGCGAACGTGATCTCAGACGCACACCGCGTCAACGTGACGTCAACGTGCGGTTGACGCTGAACGTGTAAATGACGTTTTCCTGCGTCGCTGTGCACGTGTGAGTTGCGAGACCAATTAGAACGCAGACTACGGTAACGACTTCCTGTAAGATGCTTAATTAATCTTAACATAATTACACTGCATGAGTAAAATATGCCGACGAAGCCATGCACCAAAGGCCATTTTTTCCGAGGTCAAACTTCCATGTCGCGAAAATGCGCCGTTATTGGGATTCAACTTTCTTCCAACTGTTATACGAATATAAACATCGATATGAAGTTGAGTTTGATCAAAAATTCACAATTTCTAACGGTTGTTTGAATGCTTGAGTCACAAACAGGCGAATGTCAAGAGCTGAGCGTGAAAGAACACAGCCCAAAATAGATTACGGAACAAAATACGAACATAATAGCGCTCGAGCTGACGCCTGCTTCAAAATATAGTCATGTAATCAATGCAAGCATAACATGTGACGTAAGACGTAAGCTATTACAGTCATGCCATTTAAAGCATGGATGCCGTGTTCTCTGATGTTACTATCATAGCATTCAGGCATGGCTTCCGTTTTAAAGAAGGTATCGCGCGAGTGATGGTCTCGCTTTGAGCTTCTCTCATATGTTCTTTGGCCCCCAGATTGTAGGTGACATGTGAGGGGGCGGCTTAAGGTGGCACTAGTTAAACCGAAGTAATTTACGTTCTGGAGAAGTCTACAACCTTTATTGGAGGAAAATTTTTATATAACATTGGTTTCCTGCAGCGGTCCCGATTTTATGCACGGATTATTTTTTATGATTAAATTCTTGCTTATGTATTAAATCAAAAATCTAATTCGGTCAGTTGCTATTATGCTTCTGATGTTATTTAGCACAATTGAATTGCGGACTCGTTCATCTGTCTTATAGACGATGTTGATCTGATTTTAGTGATAAATCGTCATGATGCTTCCATTGGATGTTGAGTCATTGTTAAGTCGGTTTTGACGTGCTCGATAATTATTAGAATTGAAAATTTACATTAAGGCCTGCGGAACATCCGGCGTATGGTGCTTTGATTTAAATGCAGTGCAGGTAGCGTTCTCTTGCAGTATAGTATCTGTATTTTTGCCTTACGTTCCTCTACGTACGCTAGTGAATATTACAGCATTTATGCTAATATTATTTACATACCGGTATTAGTATTATAATGTCATTAGCATTCCAGTACAGGACCTGCGTTTATGTAACACTTAGAAACCCTCGAGAACTTGCAGAGCAGCAACAGGAGCCCGGTGATCGTGCTTGGGAATTATACGCGAGAATGAAATTAATAATAGTGTGAAAACAATCAATATTAATAAAAAATATAATGGTAATAAATCTATGCAAAAATGGTCGTAAAAACACAATAATGTCGTAAGTAATTGTCAAGTGTGGATTAATGACATCAACTTCCTCCACAGGCAATTGCAAAACGAGCACAACTTTTAAAGTTGAGTTAGTGTTAGTACAACACGAAACGATTTGCAGAAAACTTCCATATGCATCAAAAAAACGTGAAACTTAAACGCACAAATCCCTTGATATTGAAACATGTACAAGGCATTCGACTGGCACGCTGCTGTACAGGCCCCACAAAAACACACAGAATTGATGATGTGTGGAACTGTATGGCTGAAAGCAATGTACACAAGGAGCAACACAGCAGCTAGTGGGCATCTTGTCATGCTAACAACGATCTTTTGTTCATAACATTCAACGAAATCTTGCAAGAAATACATCCCTTAATGGCTCGGCCGCATCTTCACGGTTAGTTTCGCAATACTGCATACAACAACTAATATCATAAATGCAGTGATTATTAACTTTATTTTCATGTCTGTGAATGAGTTCGCTTGGACGTCGAGAGCATCGCCCGAGAGAACTATTCCTGTATACCGCGCGATCGGCTTTGCCAGGGCAGTACTATCAAAAATAGTTAGGAGTTCGTATCTCCGCCATGAAAACAGCCGAAATTACTGACGGCTTTTCTAGCTAACCCCACCGATCATAGACTAAAAATCGACCGCTACGCGTATTGTGGCCGCTACGAAGATTTATGATGGCTTTGAAAGTACAGCCCAGAGGCCATGCTTTAAAAAAAAGTTGAGAGATCGTAAGTTCATCAGCCAATCATTGACGGCCTTTCAAGCAAAATCCACCAATCATAGATATGAAAATAGAGCGTAAGTACTTACGTTCACTTAGCCAGTTTTGAAAGTATGACCAAGAAGTGCAAGTGACGCGACTGAACTTTTTCCCGTTTCATCCGATTAGGTCAATGGAATTTTTACGAATTACGTTGTACTCGCATTAGTATTATTCATTTTGATTCGAGAACAGCTTGTATGAAATGAACTGATAAATTTAACGTTAGTACAATAGCGGTTGGCTAAATTAAGGCTTTTCGTCAGGTCCTCTCTTATCTTGATTAGATATCTCAGCGTTCAGGCGATGCGAGTCACAACGTATTTCCACACGCCGTTCGAGAATAAATGTGTCCAAATATAGATTTGAAGAAAGAAAGTCCAAAAATAGATTTGAATTAGACATCATCAGTGACAGAAATTAAATATTACCACGCTACACACGGTAACATGAATTTGATGTCTCATGAACGTCTATTCATTTCAATCATATTCTGACACTATGTACACATCTCGAAAATCTAATTTCAAGATAAATTTTAAACATCAAACGCGTAAACGCTTTTCTTTCATCTGTTTCCATCATAATAAGGCACATTTCCGCCAAAGAATTAATGTAGCGACAGTTGAAGTAACGACTGAGCTAGTGTGAGTGATGAAGAGTGCGCGGCGCGATGGCGATCGTCACGCAACTCGCAAGCTGCCTTATTATACATTACTGCTTGGGTAACATAAGTATTTCTATGTGTAGACGGCAGCACTCGTGACTATTGCCTCATACGCCGTTGATAAATTCAAACGCATCTCATATACTGACAGAAAAACGAATAAAATAAACTGGTTTATTAATCTAACAGTTGATGAACGAAATTGAATACACAAAATAAACAAACAACTTTAGTAAAACTGATCCTGAGCTTAAAGCTCTTGAAAATTATTCAAAAGTGTTTCCAGAGAAGAGCACTTCCCTAAATTAAATCACGTAATAACATCTGAACTTTCTCTGCGACGAATCCACATGCGTGATGTCATAATAGGCCACGGAAACAATCCCGTTTCCGCAGCGTAAACAAAAAAAAAAGCGGCCGCACAGGGTCGTTCTGCACGACATTGCATGACGACGTAGTTTTCTACATTGCAGTGCACCGTTACAAGAGAATCTTAAATAAAAAGCACAGGAATAATTCGCAATACATATTTCTGTTCCGTTATGCACTTTGCATTAATTTTTTTTTTTGAACATCAGAATAGTATAATCTGAATATTAGAGAACTTTATTTGACTTAGTAGGTAAACTTCATTCAATTCCGAAATTAATTCAACTAAGGGATTTTCATTCCACAAGATTTACTTAATAGGTAAACTTCCTTCAATTCCCATGCAAATCCCAACTGACGGTTTTCATTTCACAAGAATCTCACTTGCAGCGCAAGGGAAAGATTTATGTAGATCATAAAATTGAAGGGAAAAAGATTTTTTTCAGCCACCGGTAATACAAGAGTGCCGGCCGCTCTTACCCGACAACCATCGCGAACAGATTTATATCATTTATAAGAGGCGCGACCGACGCCCGGATGATCAGCAGAGCGACCAGCACTCAGGATAACCACAAGACGGCTTTCCGTGCGGTCGCGAGGCCGGTGGGACAAATTTGCGGACAACTTTTATATTTATTGATCAATTTCGGCAGTAGCAATTTTTTTCGCGGCTTATTTTGTGATTATTGGCACTGTTTTTTCATAAATCGAAATTTCGATCACTATTTTTGAACAAATATCTTTTTGTGAATTATTTTGGAATTTGCGCTATTTAGAAAGAATTACAATGAGATTTATTTGCAGTTACTTAGGCGGGAAGAGAAACGGCACGGTGTCATTTCAGGCAGAAAATATTTACGCTGTAACGACGCTATGAATTGATATCAATTAATTATTCACAGTTATTTAGATGGCGGTTTGGGCATCATATTGCAGTCATAAGAAAATTCTATTGGTGACCCGAGTAACATTTGTTGATATTAACTTGTGTTTGATCCCAGAAACAGAATTGCGCTTTGCTTTTTTAGATTTAAAGAGATGGTTTATGCTTGAATAACTCAAAGGAACGTCAATATACTGAAACCAGTATGATTTATTTCCGTCTCACATCATATATATACCAGGGAATTGAAGGATATTTCATGAAATTATTATTAGCAATCTTAATAAAGAAGAAGTCGGTAGTTCATGGACGAAGTCGATAGTTTATGGACGAAGTCGGTAGTTTATGGACGAAGTCGGTGGTTTATGGACGAAGTCGGTAGTTTATGGACGAAGTCGGTAGTTCATGGACGAAGTTGGTAGTTCATGGACGAAGTCGAACCCTAGCAATTTCAGAAAGCTACTGATACTGCAGTAGGTGTTTTAGTCCCGCTATGATACGTTAGCCTTATAAAAATATATATGGAATGGAAATGCAACATCACTTCCAATTTCAAAGTATTATTTTAAATCCATTTAACTAATTCATTAGTTCATGTATTATTTCTTCCTTGAAAGAAAGCCTTACTGAATCCTAGTAACGAATAGCTCATTTGGTTTAACATTTTCACGATCAGTCCTATTGAGATGAGAGCTTTCGAGGAGACTACAAGTAACTGGGCAACATGAACGCGATAAGTCAACTGCATAGACGCGCAACTGTGCACCACGCACTATGTAAGAATGTAAACATAGTCGTGTTGAAATATTGATTACTTAACACGTTGACTACGATTGTTTCATCTTGTACTATTTTTAAACAGGGTTGCCAGACGGTCATTTTTTCCGGATAAAATCCGTGATTTAGTTTTTCTCTATTACGTTGGCCGGCTAAAATTTATGATAGGGGTACTTCCTAATTAAATTTTAAATACTGCAAAAAGAAAATAAATGGAATTTTTATAGCGGAACCTAGAAATAAACTAGTATTTATTGAGTTATCGGCCTTTTTTTGCCTTTTTTGTTCTTGGATTTGTCCGATTTTTGGCAACCCTTAATTATGTACCACTACGTCCTGGAGAAATACATTTCGTGGTACGCATATACGGTAATGTAGTCAACGTGTTAATATAATACTATATTATATTAATATTGATATTTACGTGAAAATTTATAAAAAATGAACCCATTATAGAAAGACCGAAGACTTTTGGATTATTGTTTCCTCTAAGAAATAACTCGAAGCACATTGCACATTCTTGGGAACCATTATTTTTATGTAAATTTCTGTACGCAAAATAGAATCGCGTAAAATAGCAATATCAAAAATGTATAACTACTGTATAACACGGAAACGAATGATAGACTGACGCCAACTAACAGCGGATACGAATGACAGAGCGACGACTGCAAACAAAAGTCGCCTGAGTCAATTTTGCCCAAATATTGCGTCGGCTCCCGGTTATGTTGAATTCCGAACTCGTTGACTTCCGTTGTTACATAGCTTTTACAATTATTGCGTAATAAATGTAAGCGACTACGACGCACCCGAGCTAGAACTCTGTGTTTGAGGAAGACAGAGTTTGAACTCGGTGCTTGAGGAACACAGAGTTTGAACCCGGTGCTTGAGTAACACCGAGATATCGATAATATATTTAGAATTCTAGACGATGTATATAGCAGGAACTCGGCGATGGCGTTGCAACACCTCGTGCAATGTGTTGCATAATGGACGAAGTCGGTAGTTTATGGACGAAGTCGGAGTTCATTCATGAAGTCCAATACAATGAAACCAATCATTTGGGCAGGCATTGATCGCCTTCTTGGAATCATACGCTAAGCAGCTTAGCCGGGCAAACACTGCCCGCACATATCGTTCAGAAAGTTCATCTGAATCTAATTTCATTGTAAACCACGTGGAGGTTGAAAATATTATAATCTAAGAAATTGGCATGATTTATAAGTTGAATCGCCTAATTAGCTTAAGCCTAATATGAGTTCGGAAGCGCCATATGGGTGCAGTTCATGAATGCGTTTCCCACGCATGATTCATTGCCTGTATTTGCAAATACGATTCTAGGAATGAGCTTGTCTCATGACGGATGTCCTTCCTGTTATATGCTTGCTGTTTACCATAACCGCCAGCAAATGAATTGTCTTCATTTCAAAAGCCTGTGCATGCAGTTTTGAGATCGCTAGCCATTTGTTTGAGTCCAATAAAAGTAATACGTCGCAGAACTCGTTGAATATCTTCGCCAACATGTCGCATTTTCCTAATTACAAATATTAAAATATTCTCAAGTTATGCAGTCTGGACGAATTTAGAAAGAGAGCCTAAGCTCACGACGACTTACTACTTTTCCGCAGTTAATTGTACCCTACCTCGACCGAATAGACGCAATATTGAATGAAACTAAATCTATGAATCATTAAAATATCAATGGTTAATATAATATAGGTATTAACAGAACCATTAATATTTAATGGTTCTGTTAATACATATTTTTAATTCATAATATATTTTTTAATTCATAATGAACCTAGTATTACTAACTACTTAACGTTCTAAAATTGAATGAGATTAACTGAAAGTTAAATAACTCAGGCTTGGCTATCTAACATGAGAACTTTGGTGAACAGCGTAAAATCTCGTGCTTGTAGACGAGCGATCCATTTATATTCAAAGCACTTCTTGGACAAGATTCCATGCATGTAACCCCGTCGAATGTTTAAGTAGGCAGCTGAAAGCAAGTAACAGAGAAAGTGTGCCTTGTGCCTGCCTTAATTAGCCGCATTTTATGCAGTGAACTCTCAGCAACGAAGTTCAATAACAGATTAATGGCAGATCTCTATACCTAACGCGGATTTACAGAAAAATCTGTTTCGTAATGAAAGATGAAAACAATAACGCTTTTCATTCGAAACTATTTACACGCGCAGATAAAAACATACGCAACCCAGACGCGGAGTAAAAAAGATACGCAACTTTTCCTACGCAGGTGCAGCTTAGTCTAGGAAACGGAAGCTGCAGCCATAATTGTCGTCGGGGCAAAAGAGCTGTGAAACCTACACAGTCTTGCCCATGTTGACATCCGGTCTAGTGACTGTCAACAGTCACGACAGAACCCACATACTACATCTGTAGACTACGTATCGCTTAGGAAACTGCGGCTGTTAATTTCAATACTTCATATAACACAAGTGTTACATGAAATTTTATGCATGAATCATGGATACTCCATGGATTCTGTTTGTGTATAAACGACATCGATGCATCGGGAATGACGTCATACACATCTCACCACATTGCTGTAATTAACACCACACCTTCTTCTAGTTGAGCAGAACAATTAAAATGCCCATGAAAATAAATTCCTTTAAAAAAGCATAAGAAATGACGTTGCAATGTATATTACTTGTATGCGCATATATATACACTTCGTGAACCAAAACAGTTCGTTCATAATTTGTTCAATGTTGCAGTAAAGATACACAGCAACAGGATTTTGCACATGCATTGTGAGCTGAGAAGCCAGAGGCAATAGAAGGAAAATATGTAGCATGTCGCAACGGTATGTAAATAAAGGATGAAGAAGCCTCGCCTCTCAAGTCCTGCTCTCTCTGGTTAACTTTGTCTGAGCACTAGCCAGTCAAATTCATCCATAGTGTGAAACATTTGAACGTACAAGTCTAAAGTCATGCAATTAGTAGAGATATTCTCCCAGTTATACTTTTAAATATTGTTTTTATGATAATTTCCATCACTTTTATTTCTAGCTCATAGATATGCGCAAAATTTTTTTCAAGTGCTGGTTCTGACTCACCCAACATTCCTGACAAAATAGTGAATATCAGAGTAAATGGTGAGCCTGAATATGGCTGGAATTAAAGTGCGCAAAGCACACCATTACACAGGCCCGCACCTGCATGCAGGTGCAGCGAGCCTGCAGCTGCACTTGCCTACAGGTGCAGCGAGCCTGCAGCTGCACCTGCCTATAGGTGCAGCGAGCATGCAGCTGCACCTGCCTACAGGTGCAGCGAGCCTGCAGCTGCACTTGCCTACAGGTGCAACGGAAGTGCCACCGTTCACTGCCGAGCCCAATAAGGGTGGCAGGCGCTGCTGTAAATCCCACACTACCGTTAAATATAACCAAAACTAACCTTAACCTAAATTGGCCTCAACCTAAATTGGCCTTAACCTAAATTGGCCTCAACCTAAATTGGCCTTAACATAAATTGGCCTTAACCTAAATTGGCCTTAACCTAAATTGGCCTAGCTTACTCTAACATAATCTAACTTAACCTAACTTAGCCAAAACATTAATGGAAAACTTGTATATCATTACTGGACAGTGTACTAGACAGCATCGTTGCCGAGTAATAAAGCATACATAACATAGCTTATAAAGAACAAGATTTGACAACATAACGAATTTAAAGCATGAATGCCATTGCTGGAGTATAATTGACAACACAAATTTAACGGAACAAGACAAGTGATCTCGTTTAATTTATTGCCGGGACATCACATGCACATGTCACCAAATTCTAAACTACATAAAGATGGTCAGATCGATCAGCCTATAGGCGGATTTTATTTCCTTAATTCAACAAGCCATCAACAATTATACTATGAAATTAATCCTTAATTCAACAAGCCATCAACAATTATACTATGAAATTAATCATTCTGTGAACAATACTACGAAACATGGTAAATCCATTTCTTTCTTACGGGCAGTGGGAAGAAATAGAAAAATTTTCTAGCGCACCTAGAGCATAATTTTGTAAAAATTGATGACATCGGCAGATTAGAGATAGGTACTTCTCGCAGCCCATGTTCATAGCAAGCAATCTTGTGGACGACGATAAATCTACTGATATTACCACGAGCATTTGAGTGTGTATTGATGTTGATGATGTGATGCTGATGATGTGATGATGATATGATGTTGATAGTGTGATGTTGATGATGTGATGTTGATGATGTGATGTTGATGATGTGATGTTGATGATGTGACGTTGATGATGTGATGTTCATGACATGATGTTGCTGACGTAATGCTGCTGATGTTGATGCGGTGTAAGGTCTGCTGAAGGCCACAACAAGCGAGCCAAGAAGGCGGGCGGTGTATAAGCTGTCAACAAACATAAGCTGCTGCTGCGGCGTGGGAACTGACACGGTTTGCTGCAAATATTTGGACGTGTCTTTAGAATGTTGCATACTGAACGTAAAATACAGAAATCCATAACAGGAAACAATGGAAATTTGTATTGCTTTATAAAGAGATCAAATACCATCATGAGTCAACAAGACTCACACTTTTGATAATCGACTACCTACAGCTGAAGGATTTAAAAGCTCTAGAACGCAGTCCCTTACTGATATAAAGCAAGGAATTGATTTTCACGTCGTTGGGTCATATACAAAGTAGCAGGTGGACGTTTTTTATGAGGATAAGGTGAATTTTTGTGATATTTTATTTTCTTTTAAATTTTTAGCGAATTGGCCACCCAAGCAATCGCGTGACATTAATACTAAATACCGTAGTGATTTACTGTGTCTGGGATGTATGGAAGTATACGAGGGGATACGGAGTGTGGAGTGGGGAGAAATATGCACTGTACCGTCAATATATAGTATATTGCACGTATGCTGTCAGTGCAGCTTGTGCGTATAGATTACAATGATTTTTACACGTTCCCCGCGAATATGATTGCACCACCTTTCCCCTTATTGCGGAAGGCTTTCGGTGGTTGCTGCTTTAGAATATTATTGCAGTTTCTTATCGGTTGTTCAAGGTTATGTGTTCAAGTTATATGTGTTTTATCTAAACTGCTTAAAATATTGCGTCTGGTACACTGATGTCTCAATACGCAGCAGTAGTATATTATTTTTAGTACACATATGGCACAATGTACGCGGGGATCTGTTAATTTCAATGCGTCGATCCCGCTGCTCTCACCAGTTTGATTATCAATATAATATATAACAAATAAAATCTGCAGCATCCCAATTCCAATGAAGGTCGATTCAATATTACCGTGCCAGAATTCGTGCTGATTTAATATTTGTGGAACTGATGGTACAAGGACTCATTTGTCCCAAGACAAATACAAACAAATTGCGTGCAGAAAAGGCACAAACTTTCCCGTGTTCGGCAGTAGTAGGTCATAAATATTGATGGCTTGTCGTGACCGCCATTAGAGGCTAACAATGCTCATTGTTAATCACAACTCATAAAACTGGAGCCGCATACGTGAAAATTCGTGAGTTCTCACAACTCATGAAACTGGAGCCGCATACGTGAAAATTTCTGAGTTCTCACAACTCATGAAACTGGAGCCGTATACGTGAAAATTTCTGAGTTGTCACAACTCATGAAACTGGAGCCGTATACGTGAAAATTTCTGAGTTGTTACAACTCCTCATAAAACCGGGAGTTGTCACTCATGATATACTTCGCTTGACGTGAAGTTTGTGACTGGTTGGCCTTGGCTGAACCATTGGTAAATTGTGATTGATTATAGGATTAAATATAACGCGAATATTTGAACAGGTGGTAATTGAACTAGACTGGTGAAATGCTTATTTTCATTTACCGTTTGAGGGAGAATACGGGTATAGACGTGATTATAAGAAGCTCCAAAAGTGTGAAAAATAGTTTTAAAATAGGATAGAAGTATTTAATGCGGAGCTTTCATTTAATGATTGATAAAATTTTTCACTTCGTTGATACTGTGATGGTTCTCAATTCAAATTATTTGAATTGAAATAAGTAGAAGTGATATACGATTCAAAGCTCATAATCTAGTAAACCTCGGATCTTTTGAAAGAAAAATGCTTAAATACTACGTAAGTAAAATTTGTAAAGTATACCAAGTAAAATACTCAGTACTATATCAAGATATTCAACAAATACAAGCTCATTATTGACTGTCGGCTCGCTAGGCAGGCAGCCTCTGAACAAGAAATGAAGAAGTATTAGAAATATACACTACAAATAACAGTACATATTAGACGTTATACTATGTGATATTAGCGGCACGCGGCGATCAAACGAGACCTTCGAGTATAATATACGTGTCACTAGATTAAAAACAGGTTGGGACTGATCTACATAGCTATAGCCACTGATCTACAAGTAGCCACTGATCTACTATAGTTGCAGCCACTGATCAATATAATTGTAGCCACTGATCTGCATAGTTGTAGCAACTGATCTACATAGTTGTGGCTACTGATCTACATGTAGCCACTGATCTACATAGTTGTGGCTACTGATCTACATAGTTGCAGCCACTGATCAATATAATTGTAGCCACTGATCTGCATAGTTGTAGCCGCTGATCTACATAGTTGTGGCTACTGATCTACATGTAGCCACTGATCTACGTAGTTGTAGCCACTGATCTACATAGTTGCAGCCACTGATCTACATAGTTGCAGCCACTGATCAGTAACTTATATCAAAGGCTCATATACATCTTACTTCCATGCATCTGCGGTCGATGCAGGGAGTGCTGCATCCAGGAACTGAAGACTGCACCCCAAGCGACAGAAAGTTCACAGTCCAGTACTCACCGATGGTTAAATTAACCTGATGTTATCTACAGTGCTCCACAGTATAGTCATTGGTGCTACATGCAATATTTTTATCATATATTAATAATTACAAGATTGAAAGCAATGATCTCTTGATTACTTTTTGCCCCACACAATCTTAATTTACAGCATCACTTTCGAATCACTCAGCCTGGGTGTGAAGATTAATAAGCGCGGCCTTGATGTTGATTACGGACGCCAAATTTCAGCGCGGTAAGCTATAAACGCTCCCACATGCATTAAGATATAGCCTTTGACGTCAAACTATGACGTACAGCCTTACAGGCCACGCCAGACGATAACGTGACGTCGAAATATCATATGGGGACCGAGTCACACGAAAGCATGACGTCATATCATAGAATATAACGTCGGACTATCATATAGACACCGCGTTACATAACATAACATACGGTAGTGATGTCGGCGCTGAAGTGTAGGCCTGGGCCTATACTTTCAAAAAAAGTTAAGAGATCGTAAGATCATCAGCCAATCATTGACGGCCTTTCAAGCAAAATCAACCAATCATAGACAAGAAAATAGAGCGTAAACACTTACGTTCACTTAGCGATCTTTGAAAGTGTGGCCCCTGATGTGGCCTGTCGCCGATTCTTTTCCTTTTCGTGCCTTGTTCACAGAAGATGTAAAATCGTGTCATTTGACCGGATCTTTTCATGACTGACACGACAGCATGCCATCATATGATGGAATATAACGTCGAAATATCATGTGCAGACTGCGTCACACGACAGCGTGACGTCATATGAAAGAATATGACGTCATATGATAGAATATGACATCATAAGATAGAATATGACGTCATGTTTGATTCCTAAGACAGGTTTGCTGTTCCCACGCGAGTTCCAATCGCTCCTGAGGCGCCGCTGTCTGGACAACATTTTATCATAAATATCGAGGTTTGGATATACTTAGCTGTTCTCTTCCCCTTTATTTAAACATACTATAATGTTCTTTGTTGATAACTTATAATTCAACTTTTGTGTTCTTATAAATGAAAATAAGAGGAAAAGAGAAACGGCGCATAATAACCTTGACATCAATTTGCAGTCATGCAGGAACCTGAGGGTGATGGGAAGCCAGTTCTTTATACATACGCTTAGGATATTTTTTATTTAGATGATTCGTGTGTATAATTAGTTTTGATCCCTATTATTCCTACTTGACTGACTCTAGTAACAAATTCAAAATAAACAGGAAGTAACAGCCGAACTTCTACCAGCGATGACAGAAGTATAATCGAGGACATATTAATTTCAATTTCAATGGCAATTAATTAAAATAACGAATAGGAAATATCACAGGACGTGCAATTAAAGAGACGACAAAGGCTGGTTGTACAGCATCGTGTATAGGACTTCAAGGACGCGGTAGCTGCACGCAACAGGGACTCGATATCCGCTAACGAAGTGATCCCTAAACTAGGGTAAATTACCCTACGACGTAAATTACCCCACCACTGAAATTACCCTATTAAGAAAATTTTCCTATCAAGAATATTACCGGTTTGAGGAAATAAATCAATTAGTCGGTGTTAATGAAAGGGTAAATGGTTTCATTAAACAAGCCATATCAACTCAAATTATTGTAGGTAAATCGATAATGTTCCCTTTTTGAGACAAGTAAAACATGATTACGGCGAAACGTTAAATTTAGTATCAACCAGGAAACGTTAGATAATCATAGCTCTTTTGAATACTATGGCTGAGTGTCACTGAGAGTGTCAATCATTTGATATACCAAAGTCAAAATAAGACATTAGAAACTATGTCCAGTTCACAATTCGATCAAATGCACCAAAAACACGGTAGCTCCACATCTCATCTTTTCTTGATCATGCATACCGACTACCCTAGCAATTTCAGAAAGCTACTGATACTGCAGTAAGTGTTTTGGTGTCGCTATGATACGTTAGCTCTATAAAAAATATAAATGGAATTGATATGCAACATCACTTCCTATTTCAAAGTATAATTCTAAAATCTAAATCCATTTAACTAATACATTGGTTCATATATTATTTCTTCCTTGAAACAAAGTCTTACTGAATCCTAATAAAGAATAGCTCATTTGCTTTATTTTCACGATGAGTCCTATTGAGATGGGAGACTACAGGTAACTGGGCAACAAGAACGCGATAAGTCAATTGCATAGTCGCGCAACTGCGCACCACGCACGATGTAAGAATGTAAACATAACCGTGTTGAAATATTGATTACGTAGTATAATACCGTACTATATTATATTAATATTGATATTTACGTGAATATTGACAAAAAATGCATCCGTTATAGAAAGACCGAACATTTTTGAACCATTGAAATAACTTGCAGCACATTGTACATTCTTGGGAACCATTATTTTTCTGTAAATTTCTGTACGGAAAATAGAATCGCGTAAAATAAAAATATAAAAAATGAACAGCAGAGTCAGAAAACGTCCACTGTATAACACGGATACGAATGATAGACTGACGCCAACTATTACGGCTGATACGAACGGCAAAGCGACGACTGCAAACAAAAGTCGCGTGAGTCAATTTTGCCAAAATATGGCGTCGGCTCCCGGTTACGTTGAATTCCGAACTCGTCGACTTCCGTTGTTCCACAGCTTTTACAATTATTGTGTAATAAATTTTAGTGACTACGACGTACGCGTGTTTAAACTCGGTGCTTCAGAAACACCGAGTTTGAACTCGGTGTTTGAGTAAAACCGAGTTTGAACTCGATGCTTAAGGAACACCGAGTTTGAACTCGGTGCTTGAGGAACACCGAGTTTGAACTCTGTGCTTGAGGAACACTGTGCTATCGGTAGATATTTAGACGATGTATATAGCAGGAACTTCTCGATGGCGTTGCAACACCTCGTGCAATGTGTTGCATCGTCACGGGGCGGGAGATATCAGAGTGATATAAGGAGATGTGAGGTGTTGCGTCAGGCTCCGCATTGCTTAGCCACTCCAGTTGCATAAATACAGAGAACGCAACCTGCGACACCTGTAGGAACGGTCAGGGTCAAAGCGCTTACACTTTTTAATGTAACTCTTACTGAGCAGCAGATCGCGTTCGAAGACTTAAACTCATAGGGATTTACTACATCATTTTGTGGGCCTGCATTTTTGTATGTAGAGAAACATTATTTTCTGTGGTGTATGCGGTTACTGGCCATGCATTGTAGAGAACCCTTGTATAAATAAATGGTCTATAAATAAAGCGAGCATGGTCTGTGCATCAGCAGCCCGTATCATGGAGTTACGCATCGAGATGCCTGTACATGATAGCATATTATGGAGATATTCACTATATTAATCGTCAATATTCACTGAGAGTATAAGAAGATTTAATAATTTGCAACAAGTCAACTTAAAATTTGTCCAGTCCAAGTTATGTTATTTGTTACCTAAACCCGTAGAAACATAATAGGTGTCGACACTTCTACGCGACAAGCAAACAAAGGATACAGTTTGAAAACTAGCTTTTTGGGAGTGATAGGAACAAATAAGATAGAATTCATGCAACAAACCTCGGTACAATTAATTCATCTTACCTTAGTACGGCCATCTGGCACAACATGGAAGTCGTTCTTCTTGCGGACTGTCTTCCTGTCATCCACGATAGCACTAAAAATTCCGCCTAATTTCGACTCGCTCCACGACTTCTTGGCAAGAGGTACTTGGTCGCCGGAAGCTCTGTGGTCACTAGGTCGGGTGTGCTCTGCATGTCGACCATTACTATGCGTACCATTGCTGTTACCACTAGGATAGTTATTTGCACCAAGATCTTGTTTATTGTTGTGGCCACCACTGCCGTTCTTGCTTGGACAGGCTGCAGAATAATCGTGTTGATCACCAGCACATCCGTTGCCGTTAGGGTGGTGGTTTCTTTGGCAAGGGTCATTGTAGGTTTTGGGAGCGGGGGCGCCGTGGAGGGCCATGGCTAGAGCCTTCCTAGGATCGGGGAGACTGCTTGCCGAGAGCGATGAACCCGTCGTAGTTTTGTTTGAGAAACGCATTTTTACAACGGTTTACACTCACACTATGCTTCTTAAATATGTTTTTGTCTCAGAAATTAAACACCTTACAGACCACACGTTACAAAAGCAGTGAATTCACCGTATACACTTTGTATATAGAAGCGAATCAATCGCCTCAACTAATAAATAAAATCTCATGAATGATAACACCTCTACGGGAAATAAAAAACACATCACTAAATTGTTCAGATAAATGATTTCGCTACCGATAAGAGATGTAAGACTGAAGCAATATAATTGCCAGTATCGAAAAACGTACGCATCCTGTTCACGTAGAACATCCACTTCCAACAAACGATGAATATTAGCGGAACAAATTTTAGCGTCTCACCCATTTGTTTGAAACCCAGAGAGCAATTCAACTTGAGTTGTTAAATTCCACGCAGAAATTGCTGTCAAGAGATGCGTGTTGCATATCAGAAATTGGAGCGTGTCGAGTGAATGTAAGCTGAGTCGCCTCGAGTTGTGAGTGGTAGGAGATACACGAGTGGTTATTGCAACGCCGGTGTCGTATGAACTACAAGTTTCCTGTTGAATTTTCTTTATTTTATGCATTTAAAAATATTTCAGTCGTCATCCTTATTACGATCAATCATTCAGGGCAGAAAAAAAGATAAAGCAAGTAAACTAGCACCTCGAGTACAGTACATCAATCGCACAATTGATCCCCGTTCTGTTTCCATCAAGTTGTATGAACAACTCAAGTAAGGAGAACAGCGCTTTTCTAAGTTACAAATCTAGTAAAGAGAATAGTGGTCACCCCCCGGCCTCCAGGCTGACCACTGAAGAAAGATACGGTCTACTTTCCCATCGTTTTAAATTTATCTCAGAAGCAATTATATATCAGCCGAGCATCGCATGTACTGTGAATTAATTGATGATTGCGACGTGACTCACTCACTGAGACCGCAGCTGTATATAATGAGCCATACGTCTATTGTATTGATTGTAAAGGCTTTCGTAGTAATTGTGCCGGAATTGTAGCGGCTATTGCATTACTTGTAGCATTTAACAAAGACAGGGAAAGCTAGTGAGAGCGCGCTTACGCTTAATTTTCTTAATGATGTTAGACGTAGGAAAGTTAACTGGAACATTGCGAACGGCAGCGAGTCTTGCGTTAACAAGGATCACATATTTACAGAAAGTTAACGTTCAACAGAGATCGACACATTCAACGTTCGGCGATCGTGAATTTGTTCTAAAGTGATCGTAACTTTAGAATATATAAATGCGACAGGTAGGCTAAGTCTAAAATCTGAATTGTCAGCGGAGGCAAAGTCAACGATTTATTATGCCTTTACTTTAGTGTCAGTCGCTTTGAAAGCACGTTGAACCCAATAGAAATGCCACGATACACTTTCAGTATCAGTCTACTCATAGCACATCTAACCGATGTAAATAACATAATGATCTCAAGTCTCAAAGTAATCATTAGTCCCAAGATGATCGTCAATTAGATGATGTCAACAAGTCACGCATGTACGCAATGGTAAGACGGCTTCGTAATGAAGCCAAAACCTTGAGATACTGAGATTCATATTGCAAGAAAATGTCAGGCTAATTTGAGCAAATAATTAAATGAAATATTTGTTTTAAATGCCGCTATTTCACGCGAACTTTCTAAATATTTGTATCCTGAAATATAGTACCGGTATGTATATAATCCACTAAAATTGAATTCAAGTGAAAAACAACCTAATTATCGTCTCTTTAAACGATTACACTGAACAGGGTCAAGGTTCAAAAACCAATTTATATTCAATTGCCGCGTAAGCATTCAAAATAATGGTATACATGATAATGATCACGTTTAATGACACGAGGCACACGACAACTATGACACTTCCGTTCCATTACGATTCAAACTAAACGCTTAAGTTTATAAATTACCAGAAGGACCCCACTTTATTCATGAATATTTAAATTAAATGATGGAAATTACAAATAAAAGCTATTGGGATACTAAGATATCTTCAATCAAATTACGTTGTTAGACATCATATCACTAAATGACAAATTCAAATTATCTATTCTGTAATACCTAGAGCATAATTCAAACTAACTATTACTCGTTAGAAACGTTAATTGACGGATGCCAAACGCACATAATGTGCGGCAGCCGATAGCAAAATGAGAGCTTAACAGGAATGTCAATTAATATGAGCTTGTATGAGAAATTTGTAATAGGAACACCAATTACTAGTTAGGATTGTTAACGAACGTACACTAAACGCATGAAATATGCGATCATCAATATGAAAACCAGCTTTGGTTTGAGGGAGAAACACGGCTGCCAAGTGATCCAGCCTGGTTAGTTGGAGTCTTGGAGAGGTGGAGATGCTATATTTCCAGCCAGGTTACTGAGGTTAGATAGCGAGGTGGCGATGCTATATTTCCAGGCATAGCCAACTTCCAAGTTAGGTAGAGGCGTGGCGTTGTAATATTCAAATTCACACTCGAGTTACGGCCTACGGGCAAAATTGGTGAGAAATGAAGGGAAAGGACTATAATCAAAACATTTACAATTTTTACCGAGAGGAAGTTTTCAGCAACACGATTATAAAAGGTACTATTTGCAGCACGAAGAGCTACTAGCTGTGACTGAGAACAATGGCAAATACGTCTCAAATCCTTGCGCTAGTGATGGTAGAAAGAAATCATTACTTTATAGCAACAATAACAATCGACAATTTTTTGATGTCGCACAACCGTTTCGTCACAATGGTTCCATGAATTCATCCCAAATATTTTAACCGGTGACTAGTAGTCAGTAGTGGTCCTAAAATTCGCTCTAGTCTAAAATTTTCAATAAGTTTTCAGTCAGCAAGTGTGATCTAATCAACGTAAATCAACACGTGGCACATTGAAATACACTCTAACGTTGACCTCGTCAGCATTCAGCAATCGTGAAATTTAAAGTAAGCATCACGATATCCTCCTAATCCGAACTGCCCATGACGTCACTGTCAACACATCCCACATTCAACCTTACTATCGCGGAAACAGCTGATTCTCAGACACAGTTTCCTAAATCCTAACTGTCACAACGTAGGCGTTTCGCAATAAGATTTGCAAGCAAAGTCGGATAGAAAACATCGAATAAAATTTGAATAGCAACATTTTGTACAAAAAATGTATCCTCCTATAAATGAATTTCCGGAGCCTTCGAAGGCTTCACACAGGATGCAGCGCACGGGAGGTTTCGCACCCAACACTTCCGAGTCCAACAGCCAACTGACGTCGGTAAATCCAGACGGGCTGTTGGCGTTGAAGTTTTGATTCCTAGAGGCGGACACGAACTTGAGCAATCTGATATGCTCCTCAGATTTCAATCAATATCCTCTATCTACTTCGAAGTTTAGGATTACTTGTAGCATATGATGTATTTTAATATTGGGAATAAGCAGAAATTATAACCAATAAAAAGACTAACTAAGATCTTGATTGGAGAAGCGGACACAATTTTTCCGTTTTGTTTCGCTCACATCCGCATTGTTTCGTTTATAATGCTCCCATCGTGACGTCATATCGTTACTGTGAATCATCATCCGCATACAAGAAAACACTCCTTAATCTTCACTCACAATCTAATTTGCATACTCTCCTTGTATCCTTCTCTGCAACTTTTAATGACTTTCTCGCATGTCGAAGTAACATTGACAAGTTGAGTGATAATAAATGAAGCGTGGCATGAACAATGCGAAATGAAATGACACCTGTAGCATGGTCACGCATGAGTCACCTGATCTCAAGGCGTGTTGCAACGCTATTTCTTATTTCCAGGATTCGAGCAATGGTAATACTAATATAATATATAATATTAGTAATAATATTATATATTATATTACTAATATTAATGCTAATATTATATAATATTAGTATTAGAAGGGTTTTCTTTCGGAACAGCGAAGAAAATAAACAGTTCAAGTGAATATTATTCTTTACAACTTGAGGAAAAATCGATTGGCAGGAGAATTGAGAATTAGAGCTGCCATTCTGCAAACCCTTCACTCAGAATAATGAATGAGTCAAATAGTGACACACTTTTTTACCCACAGCACGAGGAGATAACGAACCTGGCAATGATACGTCCTTTGGCCGGTCTAAACTAGGTTAAGTTGGCCCACACTAAAGCAAAAATGCATCACTATTTCGTTAAATTCTCACCCATTTCTCTGGGTGCGCATATGGAAGCACGTCACCGCTATCACACGGTAACAAAGCTATAAGATTATTTTGATCTCATGTTCATTTGTACGTTTCATTTGAACGACAATTTTTGTTGGCTTTAGTATTTTTTTGAAGTGATGTAGAGTACACGATGTGTAGCGTAGCTCGTAAGTGGTGTAGAGAACATGATGTGTAGCATAGCTCGTAAGTGGTGTAGAGAACATGATGTGTAGCGTAGCTCGTAAGTGATGTAGAGGACATGATGTGTAGCGTAGCTCGTAAGTGATGTAGAGAACATGATGTGCAGCGTAGCTCGTAAGTGATGTAGAGTACATGATGTGCAGCGTAGCTCGTAAGTGATGTAGAGTACATGATGTGCAGCGTAGCTCGTAAGTGATGTAGAGTACTTGATGTGCAGCGTAGCTCGTAAGTGATGTAGAGTACATGATGTGTAGCGTAGCTCGTAAGTGATGTAGAGTACGTGAGTCAACTGAAGCAAGCTACAACCGAAATAGCTATTTAAAAACAATCAACAACAAAAAATAACAATTTCAAGTTATATGTATGAACGAACGCGCAAAAATCGCACATGCCTGCTGAGGGCGAGAAATGGGCACCCGCCACCTGCATTCATGCTTCTTAGTTTTCATTTTACTAATATTATTAAATAATATTACTCTCATTATTATACTTAATTAGTATCATTTCTTATGTTAATATTTATTATTAAAAACGGATTTATAGCAATCGCAATCGGACTTTGAATCAAGGAAAATAAAAGGGAACAATTTTTCGAGTCGTTGTAGCATTTAGAAAATGATTAAACTCGTAAGTTAAACATTTCTCGAAATTTGAAGTTGATTATAACTAACAATAATAATTCTTCTATTGATTACCATGACGATGCAAAGGTTTAAGCTATTTATATCTCTTAATAATTGATTTACATATGCCATGTTTAATATATAAAATAAATATTTAACTCAGACGTACCTTGATTGATGTTGCAGTGAAGGGAAAAGAGATAAATAATATGTGTTGTTTTTCGATAAACTCTAACTATTTGTAAACTTGATGGGCAAAGAAAAACAATAGATTTTCACGATATAGACACACTTTCCTATATTTTTCACAATTCGATGAGCCCACAAATGCACAATAAATATGCGATTTGCTAGTGAACTACTTCATAGCTAATTTAATTATTAGATAATACATTTCTCCTGACCATTGTTCAGATCAAACGTCTTTACCGCAACACTAATAAAATAATCAACAACCGAATACAATATTACTATTATTTGTAAACTTTATCACTTCTCTAACGACAGTGCACTATAGCATCTCTTGAAGGTCAGACTTACACTGCATAAAACATTTGTCTCAACAGATGCTTCGTGCAGGAAATGGACGGGACTGTGTCACTATCTCTTCCTATCTGCAAGCGAGTCTTATCTTTATAGGCTCTTCTAAACAAAGAGTAGGTTTTTAATCTACTGGCTCCATAACTACGTAGGGTCTACACCATATATATATTATAAGTTGCAAAGTCATGTCTCATAAGCCATGTTACTTTTCTTGGCTGAGTAAAAATAGACTTGTTGAATAGTCGATTAAATATGACTAACAACAAAGCTTTTTTGGTTGATCTATACCAGTGGTTCCCAAACTTTTTCAGGCTGGCGCCTCCTTTGGCTCCCTAGTGAATTTCTAGCGCCCCCCACAGACACAAATAAAATCATGCGCTTTTTTCTATAAAATTTAGTACGCTGTAATTTTAAAAGATAAAGGTTAAACACAAATTTGTATTTCACAAATAGAACCCCTTTTGCTGAACCAATATGTTTTTCAGCTGTTTTAACTGTTTCAACACTAGAAACCTAGGATGCCGCAGGCGAATTTACGGCCGGACTCCTGGCCGGTCTCACGACCAATCTCGAAATTCAATTATCAAGTAATATCTCCCAAACTAATGGACGCAGCTCAGTGAAACTTGGAACATGTATTCAACAGAACTTAACGGTGATGTTTAGCATGCGAAAAATTTTTAAATATCACCTTCATTCGTGAGTTATATTGCGATACAGGCCAAAATTCGCAGTGATCAAAGAATTTCTTCGAAACTACCGAACAGATTTGAACGAAATTTTGAATATACATTCCTAACTACCAAATGGTATTTATTTAGATTAAAAAAAATTATTTTACCTTCGTTTGCGCGATTTTTTTCATTTCACCGTCATTCTTGATTTCACTGCACTTCCTTATTCGCTTTCGTTCGCAAGTTATACAGGCTTTTCTACCGGCCGACCGGCTTTTCTACCGGCCGGTTTAAAAAAAGAGCCGTTTACGTATAGCCGTCTAACTCGCAAACGAAGGTAAAACGAAAAAATTTTAACGAGCTAAACATCACCGTTGCTGAGGTTAGGTATTAAAATACTAAATTTCGTTCAAATCTTTTCAGTAGTTTGGAAGAAATTTCTTGATTACTGCAAATTTAAGCACGTATTGCTGTTTAAATCGCGAATAAAACTCGCGAACGAAGGCGCAATAGAAAAAATTTTCACGACCTAAACATCGTCGTTCGGTAGTTAGGACTGTAAATTCAAAATTTCGTTCGAATCTGTTCAGTAGTTTAAAAGAAATTCCTTGATCACTGTGAATTTCGGCCCATATTGCTATATAAATATGGCAAAAACAATTGAAGGCAAAATAAAAAAAAAATGTCACGAGCTTTACATTACCGTTAGGTCTTAATGAATACGTGTACCAATTTTCATCGCGTTAAGTTCATTAGTTTGAGAGATAGAGAGGTTAAGAAAATATAACTCAGAACTCACTGCAGTGAGTGACAGCGCATTTTCTCGTCGACGAAAACGTGAAGTCACGGACGGACAGACAGACGGACGAACATGGCGAGCACAATAGTGCATTTTGTCAGAAATGAAAAAATGCGCTAAAAACAGATCTGGGTGAAAAAACCATCGCTGGGAGTCATGTGCTGCACGTGTTGTGTACAAATCGTCAATCAAACGTTCGAACTTCGACTTCAGACTGTCGCCTTCCTATTGCCCTGTTCTTCTTTACCGCCCCCCAAAATCTTTGCACCGCCCCTAGGGGGCAATATCGCCCACTTTGAAAAACACTGATCTATGCGATATTGTTTTCCACTACATGTTTGATCGAACAACAATCGAGTGCATGATGGGAAACAACCGGGAAAAGTCTTCAGAAGCTCTCATAAATGTTCAACGAAATAAAATCCGGGCGTCCGTCCTTAACACGCCGCTACGACTCAGCCTCTACGAGCCTAGTACGACTGAACGAGCTGTGTACCGCATGCGTTGTCGCGTACTGCCGCCGGCCCCGGTAGAGCTTTATCATCTGATAAGTTGATAACCAATTTCTGAAGTATATAATCCTTCACAACTTGTTCTACAATCGTTTCTAAAATTCCTATGGTATGATAGTGGAATTTTCATGCTTTTAGCTTCCATTTTATTTTAGAAAGCCTGCAGCTTCGAAACGGAGATCCTGATCTTAACTTCGTCAATGGAATGTTTTGTGGGTACAAGTGTTAGTGTACAAGTTCACAACTACTAGTCTAGAGTCTACTACCATTACAGTCGTACCCGTACTGGCCGTGCAGCTGTAATACAAGGTCAAAGAGTCAGTAAATGACATCATGACATACAAGTCAGTCATCATGTACAATTGTGTAAGCAAGTAAGTTTTATTCAGCTTACGGATTGAAGATAAGATAGTAGGTACATTTCAAACTTGGCCTAGTGGAGTAATTGGACTAGTTTTATTTGAAAATTAGTGGACTAGTTTTAGAATCAATTGACAAGATGACTGTCAATCATCAATCGAGCATCTTATGGAATAATGGAATCTATGGATGATGGTAGAATCAAAATAAGGCATAAATGTGATTGTGTCATTTGTGTGTACTGCCATCTGTCCTGCTCAGCCTCCAGACCAGAGTTAAGACTCCAGCTAGCTAGAATAGAGTATGGTACAGTTACACTGACTACACTCACTACAGTGACTACACTGTTGACTGTAGTTTACTAAGTACTTACAGACTTACAGTTAACAGTAGTACTCAAACACTACACTGAGTGCATGCTCAATTTGGCACTGCCATATTTATTTGTGTGATATTGCATTCCTTTCATTTGGGCATTGCCGCATTGGGTTTGGGACTTTAGGCTTTTGCATACCTAATAATTACTGCTGCAGTGCTGCTACTGCCTACTGCCACTGGTCTACTAACTCTACTTATACATTTGACTCAACATTGTTTGCCATTTCCCACAATGGAACTATGCGGCTACATGCCCAACACGGGCCAACAGTAAATTTAAGGTAATAAACAGATGTACATCATGTACTATAACTTGATGGACAAGCATAAGAGTGGCTTGTTCATGAGAGGATATGGCAAGCATAACTATAAGAGAATCTTTTTTGTGAGTGGTGATGACATTGGTAAAAAACCTCATACGTGAGTTGGAGATTGTAAGAGTGTAAGACCAATGGGCATGTTTAAGCCCTCATGTAGAGTGCCCAGTGCCCAGTGGCCTTTCTGGCCAATGGTCAGGACCGTCAGGTTGCCCATCCTCACATTCACTCGATTCACAAGAGGCCAGCTGACTCAGCGGTTTGTATGCCACATTGCACAGTGCACACAGCTCTCTTCCTGTCACTACTCTGTGTGGTAATGGTATGGGCCCCACAGTCCACACTTGAATTACCTTCCCTTACTTGCCATAATATCATATTAATAACTTTAATATTTTCATCAAGATATGTAACTCATCCCAAGCATGGAAAACATCTACCTTTAAGGCCACAACTAAAGCTTTCCCATGATTTCCGCAACTGCAAGATTTCTGCCAGATGAATTACCTCATATCTAATTGTCAATAAAAGTGCATGATCGGGCCACAAGATTCTAATTGTATTAAAAATTTGTCACATTTGAGCCGCGAGATTTCAGAAACGAGTAGGAAAATTCCAACTCTGACCCATCCCATGCATTACATATGGTAGTAATACCAGCTTCAATGCATGTACATTGCAGTGCAAGGTAATTCAACTACAAGCAGCAATGCAGCATTAATGTCTACTTAACATTTGCATCACCTCAATTAAATATACTATACCTATTTCTGCTCTGTCATGGATGAAATAATCTATCATTGAACATAAAAATTAAAAGAACAGTATCTAACAATAATTTTGATAGAAGTAAATAAAAATTGATTGTACTTCCAAATACAATAATTTCTTTTCAGGAATCGATACTTTATCTATTCATCATATTTTGAGTAAAATTTAAGTATCTATTTGAAAAGTTTGAATGTATTTGTAACTATTGAATACCTATATTCAAATTTTAACTTATTTAGATTGATTAATGTGGAATTTACTCTAACATTGCAGAGAATTGTTCAGATACAACCAAACATTTGCATTTTTCAAGGCCAATGCAAGAAAAATGTGAGATATATTACACTGCTCAGAATACTGAGAAATCAAGAAATTTATAATTAATTTGATGAATTAATCCTTGGTTCTGATGCTGAAACATTTGAAAATTGAAATTAAGTTGCAATGACACTGACATGTAACAGTGCAGCAATTTTCCATGACGGGCTTGAGTCATGAGAGCCAAACCAAAGTTCACAATGCATTCCAATTTAATATGAAAAAAACACATCTGAACAAACCATTTATTTAGTTGTAAAGGAATGTCTTATTGTTGATTATGCACTCTCGTATTCGGTGAGCCAGGGCTCTGGTAGGTACGGTATTCATACACAGATTGAATTCATGTTTTATTGGTTTCTCAAGTGTGGTAGCTACTTCTTTTGCATGTCTGGCATTCATCTGACAAATTTTCCTGGCATCATGCTTTGAACTTTGCATGGATTTCACTTCTTTTATTGCGCTGAAGAATGAGATTTTAAATAATTTATTTTGTGCATCCTGCGGAATTAGTGCCTCTGCGGATTTAGTGCCATCTGCGGAGTTCAATAACAGGCTTACGTATCTATTAGAAGTTGTCTTATTTCCAGTTAGGCCTACATGTCAAATGCTCCTTTTGTTTTTACTCATAGATGCCAAAGTTCAAGTAATTCTCTTATGAAAATCTGTGATGAACAAATTGACTGAATATTGAGGGAGTGCTACACTCAATAGTGCACTGAATTGAGTGCACTTGACAATTTGAGTGCACATGATGATTTGTTAGTCTATGTTGGCAAAAGCAGCTATAGATCATATCTATGCTAGGAGCTGCCTCTTGAGCATTCCTAAATTCCTACTATTTTTAAGCTGTAAGATTCATTTAGACGAATTAGATATCTTGTATCTTATTAATCCCATTGTTAACAAAAGTACACAATTGAGCCATGAAACTAAAAATGTATAAGTTCAAGCTTTACAAGTTCAGTAATAGATGGAAATTTTCCAATCTTCATATAAAATCATAGTGATGTCAGCACTAAAGAATAGGCATGATGTGGCCTGTTGCCAATTCATGCATATTTCCATTCTCAGAGTTTCACACTTCTAAGAACACTTATTTATGGCATGCCACTGCACATTGTTGCCAGTTTGATACAGTTCCATTAATACTGACACATTGTTGTCCACCTACTAGATTCTTGGCAATAAGTAGGTAATCTGTATCACCTTCATTACCTATCAATTTTTGAGTCAACTTTGCAATTACTTATTATTTTTGCATTTTTTATTTTTTATTTATTATTTATTTTTTAATTTTTTATTGTTATCATTATTTATTTATTTATTATTTTTTTACTTATTATTTTGCTAATTACATTTGCAATTACTTATTATTTTGTGTATAAAATATGATGGCAAGATCTTCTGAAGACATAGATATTAATGCTGTGAATCACAATTGATCTTCATATATTTTCTCAGTCTCTGCAGTTTGTGGTGTAGGTATCAAATTTATAAGTACAAATGTCTTTAATTTTCATTCTCAAAACGTACAATTTTATTCTCCAAGATGCTGCTTATGTATATATGTATATGTATAACAATATATAAATTTATATTTATTACCCATATGCATTTTCCACAATAGATTATAATTGAATTATGATTATTCACAACTATCCATGTACATACATGATCACATTTCTATATGATCTAATCTGTTACATATATTACTACAATTGATACCATGTATTTACTTGGCAGCATGATGCATCAGTGGGAGGAGTTACACATGGAGCATGTGAGGATGACTGAGATCTATTCCAAAGACCCCAAGTGCCACCCGCTCTATCATGAAGAGTGGCTCAAATTTGTGAGCAATCGATCAACATCCATCACAAGTCTTGGTGCCAGTTTCATGCAGTATGACTACACTGCTGCATTCATGGTAATCTTAGCTTTCATATGCAATTTTGAAGATATAAGTGACATATTATCACCATTCAAGTTGTCTAATATGGATTATGCACAAGTAAGATCATTCATTGATGTCATTTTTGAGAGGAAAATTCAACCATCTTTCTGATTCAAAATCTTTCTCTAAAAGAATCAATCATTTTGAATAAACCAGTAATATTTGAATTCTTTCTGTACATGAATCATTTTTCAGTTGCTTTGAAGTAGAAACTAGTGTTTGAACAGTTTCATGAAATAGATCTATCCATTTTTAGCTAAAATTTGCTGTGAATAAACTAAAACAGAAGTGTCACTCCTCCTGAAATATTAAAATGTTTAATTTAGCAAATTTTTCAGGATCACTGGCAACAAAGACTGCCAGTGCTCATGGCTGCTGAACTGGAACAAAAAGTGCTTAGCTACAAATCAAGAATGACACAAAAATATGGAGATGACGCTTCTAAACTGCAAACGTTTTTTGATCCCTTCTGTCATTGGTCTTTGAACAGCATTACTTCTGAAAATAGCAAATCAAATGAAATGGAACTCCACAAGCCCTCTGAAGAATACTCTTGCAGAAAATTCATTGAAAATTTGTTGAGTGGAAAACATAAATGGGGATTGGCATCGAGAATTCCTTTAGAAAATTTGGATATCTTTGATTCTGTAGGCTGTACAGAAGAACAAAAAACATTATCTCTGAATGATGAAAAAAATGCATCTCCGATACTGAATAGTTCGAAACCTCCTAATGGAACAATTTCAAAAGTTACTAACAGTATTGGAGTGAGTTTGGCTGTTGAAAATGTGGGTAAGATGAGTGAAGTTATTGATCTGTGTAAGGTGGATCAGAGCTCTTCATCCTCTGACACAACTAAAGAGGAAGTCAAGCTGATGAGCTGTAAGGAAATAAATAATATGAAGCTTTCAAATACTGTTCTGAGCCACGAGTTTAAAAATGAGTATCTGAAGCTGGCAGAGAAAATTTTATTAATGCATAAACATCAAAAGAAAAGTCATTCTCCCTCTTCTCATCAAAATGAAAGCTATTCTCGTGCTGATCGATGTAATTCTCCCCATCCTAGTCAGAACCAAAGCCCTTCTCCGCATCCTGTTCAGAATCAGAGTCGTTCTCCCCATCAATCTCGAAACCGCAGCCGTTCTTCCCATCAATCTCGAAACCGTAGCCGGTCTCCCCATCAAGCCCAAAACCGCAGCCGTTCTTCCCATCGATCTCGAAACCGTAGCCGTTCTCCCCGTCGATTTCGAAACTGCAACCGGTCTCCCCGTCGTTCTCGTCACCGTAGCCGTTCTCCCCGTCGATCTCGTCACCGTAGCCGTTCTCCCCGTCGATCTCGTCACCGTAGCCGTTCTCCCCATCGATCTCGGCACCGTAGCCGTTCTCCCCATCGATCTTGTAACCGTAGCCGTTCTTCCCGTCGATCTCCCCATCGATCTCGTAACAGAAGCCGTTCTCCACAGTTTCGTCGAAACAAAAGTTGTTTTCCATCAAAATCTCCATCTCCCAATCGAAATCAAAAACAAGATCAATGCCTAAAGCGTGACCAAAGCCGAAACCACAGTTGCTCCTCTGACCAACACCAGAGCCTTACACCCGTACACTGTCAAACTAAATATAAGATTGGGAACACGTTCATTTCTCGTGATCAATCCGAACTCTCAAATCTAGTTGAATCCAATGAAACTCTTAGCCATGATAAAACGAGGCGCAAGAGTTGCAGATCACCCAAATGCACGTCCAAGAAACGTCACAGTTCTAAGAAGTCTCGTCGGTCCAGATCAACAAGCATGTCATCAGCTGATCAATTTGGCTCCGAAAGCAATAATTACAAAATAGAACGCTCAAAACTTGAAATGGTCGAGGAACCGTCGCTTACTGTTGCTCCTCAACTTAAACTTACGATGAATGAGGGAATCAATGAAATGAACCACAAAGCCACAATCAGTGCAATGAAATCAGTTGATCAACATGTAACTAATGATCTTGGATCAAATTTTTTTGCAGAAGCTGCTCAGACTTCGACACCAACGGTGCTTCATTCTTCAGAATACCGTCCTGATTCGATTTGTCACAGCAGAGCCGGTGTCATTGAGACTTCCATACTGCAAGGGTTAAATTGTCCGTCGAGAGTTGAGTCAACTGAAGGGGACTCAAGTCTTCCCAGTCATCCTAATACGGCATTGAAAAGCTCAACTTCAGTGCATGACTACAAGCCCATTAGCTGGGTGTATCCCATTCAAAGGAATTGTTCAGATCCGCGTGAGGAAAGTATTGAGGTAGAGTCCTGCATGGAAATTAGTACCTCGTCTCTGACATCGTTGAATATCGATCCTTCTGTGGTCCATAGCGAGCCTTCCAATGAAATAGTTGATGTATGCCCTGCGAAATGCCTGGCATCGAATGAAATTGAGTTGAATGCGTCTACTCTTACAAATTATTTGAATGGCGATGAGACTGAGCAGACTTCATTATTTTGCCTCGAGAAAAAAGAAAACGATTTTTATGAAAATTTGAACCAAAATCCTAGCTCCAAAATGCGTACAATTGTCTCGGCGAAGGAATCCAGGGGCCACAAGGAAAACCCTTGTGATGAGATTTTAATGTTGTCATGGCTAGACACTTTGGCAACAGACAGCGAGCTGTACGATATGCTGAATGAAAAAAATCTCTCTGCGCCGGGTGTACTTGATACGAATTCCTCCAGTGTTGGTGAACCTGCTTCAAATGACGAATCAGCTGGACTGCATCGCAAGGTTATACTGCAAACTCCGAGCAGCCAGTGCGTGCTTCAACAGCATTCTTTAGTTGAAGTTGCCATCCAACCAAATAAGAAGTCAACAACTTCGAACACTTCATCAATGCTTGGTTCTTCTGAAACGCCTCTCGTTCACAGCAGAGAGGTGCGCGACCGTTCAATTGCAGATTCGGAAAAGAGGCATTCAAAAATTGATGCTTCTGATGAATGTGCTGACTTTCTCTCAGAAATTAGTTACAACAATCGAAATGCAAGGCAATCTGAACCGGGCGAGATAAATTCCAAGTCAGAAGAAACTGCTGAATCATCGACGTCTGAAGATTCGTCTCGAGCAGACTCTATTTATGTGAGGAATGTGGTTTCCGACTTCGTCGAGCAGGCTGAAACTGTTTCTAAATATAATTTAGGGGGTATTTTAAAGCCTCTAGAGGATTGGATTTCGGGCGCAAAACGCCTATTAGCTGAAAACGGTTCTCTGAGTGCGCTGAAATCCCTCTTCGATTTAGAGTCCATCAGCCTTCTACGTTCGGTGGAGTCTTCATTATGGGAGAAACTCTGTGGCGCAACTGGCCGGACTTCTGAAAAACAACTGGTTTTTGAATGCTTCCAACACTCACTGTCTAAATTTGTCTTTGCCTATAAAAAGTTGAAGTCCAATAACAATGTCCAGCAGAAACGTCTTCGTGAAGATAAAGAGAACGAACACGGATCACGCTCAGCTTCACAGAACTGCACGGAAGCAATTAATCCAGATCCGTTTGTTAAGAGAGTTGAAGAAGTGGTCACAATTAAACAAGAGTATCAGGATGACGACTGCCAGTTCATCGCGGCCATACGCAAACCCAGAACTTTCGACAACAGAACATTCGTGCAGAGAGTAATTCGACGTCATGCATCAGTTCACCACAACGTTTGTCCTGAGGACAGGCACATAGATCAAAATGTCCTGGAAATTTTGCATGCAATAGACTTTGCTAAACTGCTGCCCGGTGTCATGAAGAATGCGTGCAGCGATGAGAAATACGAGCAGATCGTTCACGACTCCTTCGTATACACCGGCCTGATGGTGCCTCCTACAGACATCCTCAAGTCAGTCACGGCCGAACTTCGTGCTTTTAAAGGAACTTGAAACGCGTTTTTCATAAGCTTCATGCTTATGAAAAACATTTCTCTTACGGCTAATTTCCGTAAGCATTTAGTTTTGTTTTTTTACAAGAAGTATTCTAAGACTGAGTGTGGTAAATATTATTATTTCTCGCTCCAGGATATTTTCCGACAATCCCAAATGATGTTTTTTTCTGTCATCCTAGCTTTAGTAGTTCTCATAAATTTCGGAAATTGAGTTGCACAAAAGCCATTCCGGGTAGCAATTGCTAAGCCAATGCAATTTCTGAACAGCCTATGTTCGCTTAGCAGCGAAGATTACACAGTAAATGTAAGTCATTTTCGTCTCTCTCATAGTTCCTATTTCTATGCTTGCCATATTCTCTTGTTTACTGTCACGTAGCTATGTTAAAATCTTGTGTGTAATAGAAACGTTATGTTACTATTATACTGAGGCCAGTATTGTGCTTTATGGCTGTGTATAAATGAATTACTTATTTTAAGTATAGTTTCTTAATAGTTTAGGCATCGGATCATCACCCGATACTGGTAGTTATTGCCCGGTGATATGTATGAACAAGTACCGCTTCATCATGATGTTCTTACCCCAACTTCTAACTAAATTAATCGACGAGGGTGAATAATCTAAAGTGCTTCCTAGTAAAATTACTTTTTATGGAAACAATGTTTAATAAATAGGATCTGAATGAGAACTTTAAAAGTATGCTTCTTAATACTATATTCTTTTGTCAAATGCATATTTGTTTAACGTAAACTGCAAAGATGACCTGTGAAAATTCTTGTGGTTACAGCTGAATGTTCCGGACACTTAGGGCATATAATCGCCTAGTGAAATAATCAGTTTTGAAGAAATTCAAGGAATGGTGCCTGTTTAAAAAGCTAGCGTTTTGCCGTTTTATATAATGGCGATGTTTTCTTAGATCCTCATTGTTTTTCGTGAACCGTCCCTGCAGTTGGCGTCGATTAATTAGGTTCACGTCTCATTTTCTTGCATTCATGCCACTGTTAACCGTTTTTGCATCTGATGTCAGCAGATTATTTAATTTTATATTGCCATTATCGTATAATGTGTATTGATATTGAAATGTGCGATAGTTAGGCGAGACATTCCTTTTTAGAATGGTCGAAAAGTAATCAAGAATAGACAAGTATTTTGATTCTGTCTACTATTACTTGAGCACAAAACGAATCGATCTCCACATAATTTTCTTTCCGTTAATGCCATTTTCGCGTATTTTTTCGACTAATTTCTGTAGAAGCCAGCAGCAAAATGTTGCTGTGAAGTAAATTAACTAAAATGAGACTTGCCGTGAAGTGAAGCTTGCAGAATTCTGACCATTTCACTGCAGCTCCAACAACAGAAGTCATCGGAAGACGTTACTCGATGTCATATTCAGAGAAGGTCTGCAATGATTTGCAACCCATAATTATTATAACATCCGCTCTGTAAAACAGTCACTTGGAAATGTTTATACCTACTTCATATTTGTTCTACTACATATGTAGTTTTTGTTCAAGCATGCGACGAGGTGATTTCTTAAAACAATGTTCTCTAATGACGAGCTTCCAGCTAGACTAGTATTTAGTAACAAACGAAGTACATATTTTTCACTTATCACAACTTTTGCTGTACTGTTTTTCATTGCCTGCTACGTAATAAGTATTTTTGATGTTACCGGTATGTGTCCTAGAGAAGCTAGTCCTGAGGATTTGGCTTTGGCTTACTTTAATATTTGCCAATACTTAATACCATGTGCCTTACTTGTGCTCAATCTAGCCTGTTGGTGATTCTTGTATTTAGTGTTAATTGTCAATTAGATACACGTTTTGTTAACTTCATTAAAATAACTTTGATTAAAAACTGTGCCTTTTTTGTAGTACTTATGTTTGTGCGGATTTCTCTGCTTTATATTTTATTACTTTCTGATTTCTGTGTTTTATTTTTATACTTCCTACAAAATGCTTTGGCAACACGAAAGATTTAAAACGTTGTCACTATGGGCGGGGCAAAGCATTTCAGGCGAAATGTCCAATTTATTTCCTTCAAGATGAAATCGATGTCGTACACCATACAAGTCTTCGTTTTGTGCAAATACTCAATACCCTTGAATTAAGATGGGATTAAAATTCTAAGCATTTGTATATTCGAAGGTTTAATCATATTCGCTCACATTTAAATCAAATCAACATACTCAGCGGTTATTGCGATTGTGTCAGCCGTAATCGACAAAATTATTCTCAAGATCTGCGACCTCCTCAAGGGTGTCTTATGGCGCTTGAATCCCATAGGACTCAAGACGCTTGAGTCCTAGGGACCTTCTGGCGCTTTAGTCCTATGGGATTTTTCGAAGCTAGTGGCATTGTTACTGAACGCCCCCGCAAAACTCGCTGTGTGAGACTGCGGGTCTCAGTTGTGTGGTTTTAAGTTGATATGTAGGCAAGGCAGTTGATGGGTTACGTTATTTAGGCTTCTGCAATCATCGTTGCAGATTCTTTACATTTATATCCTCTGTCTCTCTCGTGCAGGAGGCCAATGTCTCGTGTTAGGGATCTCTTGTACGAGTGTCGCAGTTTCTGTTGCTATTCACCTCTTCGGTACGATATTCCAGTCACTGCACTGCTTGAAAATTGTTGGCAGGCGCAACTACAGAAAAAAAACATACCTCGAGTTACGGAGAATATAGTATGATACAGACCTGCAAATTATGTTGCAAACTTGCAGGTACGGAGTGGAATGTAGGATACAGACCTCCATGTGAAGTTACAGGTACGGAGGTTGAACATGAAGCACAATTCCATGTCGCGTTACAGGTACGGAAGGTAAACATGATGCAGACCTCCATGTCGTGTTCCAGGTGCGAGAATGAATAATGCAAATTAAAGTATCTTTCGTGAAAGTATAGGAGTGGAAACGAGAGAGAACTGCCAATTATGGCTGTCTGAATCTCTAAATACCATTCGCATGGATATTTATTCTTTCAACATATCTTTAATGTTGTAGTTTCTTAGGATCTAATGATCCTAAGGAAGGCAGCCATTACCCACGCATTGACTTTCAATCACACGAAACGACCGAGAATGGACATTACTACTAAATTCATGACTCCAGTCGTTACCTCTTCAATAACAGCAGCATGTTGCTCCTCAAACAGTCCCTACAGTCGTTTTCTCTTCAATAACAGCAGCATGTTGCTCCTCAAACAGTCCCTACAGTCGTTTTCAGCCAATGAGCGTCGACTAAGCCTCCTAAAAAGAGATTAACGAACGGCGTATATACAATGATAAAGAAATCTGATAATTAATTTTAACAAGCCATAAATGGCCGACGATTTGGGACAACGGAGGCCTTCCTTCTTCTTCTTCTTGAAGTTATAACTATTGTACGGACTCACGTTAATG
The DNA here is from genome assembly GCF_000764305.2 of Hyalella azteca. Lineage (NCBI taxonomy): Eukaryota > Metazoa > Arthropoda > Malacostraca > Amphipoda > Hyalellidae > Hyalella > Hyalella azteca. Next base: position 78,526 of record NW_025946531.1, read on the forward strand.
TTGCTACTAGGTTAAATTAGAGATATTAAGGGCCAGAGCCTGTTTGTGCATGGATGTAAATTGTGCAACGGGTGCGCACACTGGTGTAATGATACCGTAGCGGGTTGCACAATGGGCCAGAGTACAGACTCTTCGGGACGGATCACTGTCCGTGGCAGGACCGAGACTGTTTAATGCCTTGCCAAAAGAGCTGAGAGGAGAGGAGTTCACCCTTGCAATATTCAAGAGACGATTGGAAAACTGGTTGAGAAAGATGCCGGATTGTCCAGTAATGTGAAACTACCCTGAGCAATTGATAAAACAACAGCATCTTGCATCAGCTGGCCCAATGGAGGGCAAAAGACGAATTACATCCAACGTTTTATCCGGGACCCGACTTGCCTATCGACGACTTGGAGACGGAGGACGACGATGGCAGCGCATCAGCGTGACCGTGGACTACGAAGTTCTAAACTCATAAGGTCTACTGGGGTAATGATACCGTAGAGGGCTGCACCCATTACCTGGATATCTCCGGTACGCTATTACTGTCACTGCACTACTTGAAAAATGTTGGCATGCGCAAATATTGAAACAAAAAGCATACTTAGAGTTGCAGAGAATAGCATGATACAGACCTGCGAATTATGTTGCTGGTACGGAGGATAAACATGATGCAGACCTCCATGTCGTGGTGCAGGTACGAAGGGTAAACATGATGCAGACGTCCATGTCGTGGTGCAGGTACGGAGGGTAAACATGATGCAAACCTTCATGTCGACAGCATGTTGCTCCTCAAACAGTCCCTACAGTCGTTTTCTTTTCAATAACAGAAACATGTTCCTACTCAAAGGTTTATTGCAAAAAATGAAAAAATGTACTACAAAGAAGATAAAATGACATGTTTACTGTCATTTTATCTTCTACAAACCAAGCATGTTGCTAGTTAAACACTCGAGGCGTTATCTCTTCACTAGCAGCAGCATTGTGCATGTTGCCGCAGCTCTTCCATCGTAAATATAGCGTTTTTTGTCACTAACTTCACTCGATAATTTTTGCGGTCTTGAAAACTGCCGTCCCGGGCATGTAAATTTCCCGTTAACAGCTGTTAGTGTGAGCGTCGCCTGTTTTTTATCTAACTTTGTTTATGTCTATAATGGCCCTATTAATATATATTATATGACTTTATTTCTATCTATTTGAAATAAAATGTCTAGTGAGTAATTGTTGCATTAAGCAAAATTATAGCTTCCTGGCGGTGTCCAGCCAGACGTCATTAATGCTTGGAATCTCCTACTCTAGCTTAGCCTAGGAACATATATTTCGACTCTTGGTATAAATCATGAATGATTTAAAGAAGGCAGTCGGTCAGATGTTTAGTGAAAATTTGTATCCTGTTTCAAGCTTTCAGTTTCGTTGAAATCATTAGAACCAACATGTTAAGGAAAGAAAATTTAAAGTTCTGACATAAATTGATCCGCGAAGTTAGAATCGTTCTCCAGAAATAAATAAAAGAAAGGTGACCCTGATGGGCCCGATGGAGAGATAGACCCTGATGGAGAGATGGACCTGTAGGACAAGTAGACCCTGATGGACAGATTTCCCCTAAATAAGGGGTAGACCCTGACGCAGAGATTTTCCCTCAAGGAGAGTTAGACCTCAAAGGATAGGTAGACCCTGATGAAAATATTTTCCCCTTAATAAGAGGTAGACCCTGACGCAAAGATTTTCCCTTAGGTAGACCTCAAAGGACAGGTGAAAGGACCCTGATGGAGAAGACCCAGAGTAGATTTTGATGGGCCGTTCAGCCGGCTTGATTGCCCATGCATCACTTTTATGGAGCGTCATGCTAATTTTTTCCCTTGGCCTTTTCCCTTTAAACGCACCTAATTTTGTTCAATAATACAAGAATTTAAAAATAAAAAAAAAAGCCAAGCAAGTTCACTATCTCTTCTATGAAAACTTTTTCGATGAAGATATGGCGAACTTGCTTGGCGTTTCCTTTGATTATTAATTCTTTGTGAACTTACCATTTAAGCAGACTATTGATATACATATGGTCCATAACAGTTTTTGTCTTCGGAAAATTGATAATTTCCACCGATGGTTATGCATATGCAAGTTATGCATTTTAAATTCCTTACTGCATCAAATAGTTATTTTAAACATTTCTTAGATATGCTCATGATCAGTTCTAGTAGTCATAGTAGAGAACTTTAACCTAGAAAATACTGTTAGTTGATATGTGAAGCGTGCTCACTCTAACTTGAATATTATCCTAATATAAGACGACATACTAGCTGTTGTCTGCAGTTATTTGACTATTCGGACGTGAAGGGTGGGAATAACACAGCAGCATCGCTGATACTTAATTGAGACGATAGTCACGATTGTGCAGAACACTTACGATGTACACGGGATAATAACTTAAACTATATACTTATTAATCCCTAGTCATTAATCAAGCCGGATCATCGCTAAGCTACAGCGATAATGTGGTTAAACATTTCATGGGGAAAGCGATATGGGGAGATTGATTAATTTCAGCGTGAATAAGTAATTAATTATGGGAATTATTTCATTATGGGTATTATTTTATTTCTACAGTTCAGAAAATAATTAGTTGAACGTCGTTAACTGCCATAGGCAACAGGCCATGGGCCTATTTCTTCAGTGCCGACACTTCTATTCTATTCTATTCTATTCTATTCTATTCTATTCTATTCTATTCTATTCTATTGTTCTATTCTATTCTATTCTTTTCTATTTTATTCTATTCTATTCTATTCTATTCTATCATACCGGATCATCGCTAAGCTACAGCGTTTACCGGATCATCGCTAAACATTTCATGGGGAAAACTATTTGGGGAGACATTATTTTCAGCGCGAATAAGAAAAAATATTACTACGTTTGTATATTTTTGTAATTAATTATTATGGAATTATTTCATTATTGGTATTATTTGATTTCTACAGTTCAGAAAATAATTAGTTGAACGTCGTTAACTGCCATGCCAGTGCTTGTGCATGGACCTGCGGTTCATGGCAGCTATATACCTGCCTACATAATGGCGCTGTAAATTCTCTTGCGACAGCTGCCAGCAACGCTCCTAATATTACCAGCATTACATTGCTGCAATTTAATTGCCTTCATTATAGTACAGCCATGATATTACCGCCGCTATAATACCACCAAAATGTTACTGCCATTATTTTACCACCGTAATATTATTTCACCATAATATTACTATAGTTATATTACCTTCATCATAATTCCATAATATTAAGAGCATTATATTATCACTATAATATCATTAATAAAATGTATAAAAAAAATTTTAAAGACCACGTTTTTCATGTGGACTCAANGCAAAGTGAGTAACTCATAGCCATCATTCTTCTCAATTCTGTATCCATTTGATAGAAGTAAATGATCAAGAATTTCATTTGTATTCCAGAAAAAATACAAAACCGATTGGATCTGACTGAGCTTTATATCGAGATTCTCAATTATTTTCAAACTCAACAGTCTAGTTATACTCACTATTTAGTATCATAGAATCGCTTCGAGATCGAAGAAATCGATTTAAAATCAGAAATTTCTTCACTCTCTTTTCTTCTTTTCAAAAATAATAATTTTGATGCTTGCGCAGTTCACATTAACAGAAATCTTCTAAACTTTTCTGTTAGTATTCATTTACCTTAACCAACAAATTAGTTTTATATTCCTCTCTGAATTGCCGATTCCGCAACCGGCAAAATTGTGATCGACTTTCGCGTTGTTCGACCGATATTCAATTTGAATTAAATTTCGTTAGCGATTTTTTGTCGTCTCCGAGATCGCCCGCTGGGAAAATTCAGAAATTTGAAACTGGATTCGCAAGAAATTTTGCCGTATAGAATTATTCGTCCTTCCACGTTAGCTTAAAATTCGTTCTTCGTGAACTGTTTGCAATTTATGCATATTTGTCACTGTCAGTGAAGGAAACTTGAGCAGCCTGTGGAGTTTGTGATTCTATTTAATGTGTTTCTGTGTGTGTGTGTGTATGTGTGTTTGTGTTTATTCGTGTTTACATTGTCCATGGATAGGATTTAAAAGCATCGGGTGAACGGCAACGAAGAACGGATATCTTGTGTTGCTATTGAGTAATAATTATAATTAAAAGTGAGTAAATACCCTTGAATTAATCTGTACAACATTTATTGAATGTTATGTCGCATTGCTGCTGAATTTTCCAATCACATTCTCAATTTATGTGCATGATTTTCAGCAACTCCTTCTTTATCACGAGTACGAGACATTGTTCACAAGAATGCTACAGATTCACTAAATAAAGTTTGCTAGCTCTTTTCCTAATGAAACACTTCTGCGCGATTTATAGCGGAAACGACGTTAGATCGCCACGCTTGTTTATTTGCTGCAATCGCTCCGATCTCGAACTTTCGCTCATGGCCACCTCGCGCGTGCGGTCTTTGCGTGATTTTTCGCATCCGTCGCTTCGTGATTTTTGTACTCGTTTCCCTGACCGTGACGCTCAGCGAAGATTGTTTGTTCTTTCGTGATCGCGTGCACCGCGAATATTTTAAACGTGCGTCGTTCATCGATTATATTTTTTGATGTTACTGAGACGAAACATTATTGGCGCTTATAGTATCACCCATAAAATAAAATGTTGCGGATTATTTAGTGCTTTACAGCGCAACTCTTGTCTATGGCAGGATTAATTGAATACGCGTGCATCCAGGGTTCATGTTTGCTTTATATTCCCAGAAGTCACGGTTTCTGGAAAGAAACCGGTACAAATACAAAATTTATTCAAAGTAAAAAGGTTATTGAATTTATAAACAATATTCGAAAACATTCAAGTAATAACAAAGGCTTTGTATAAACAGCAAAGAAATGTTCGAACATGAAAAATAGGCTCACCAAAATTCATTCCTGATCTTAGTTCGGTCTTCACTCTGCAGCCGACAGATGACAAATGAACGAATAGGTTTCGCAAGACCACAGAATTAAGCTCGTATCCTAAGGCAAATGTTGCGTTTACAACAGTTAGCTTTACTGTTGCGACTTTACAAGAACTTGGGCTCTACATTTCAGTCGCTCATAGTTAAGTGTGAGCAGTTTTTCCCATCTGAAATGATTGAACAAGGTAAAAATAAGGAAAATTAACATGGCCGAAAATTTTTCAAATGGTTTTCAGTCCACATTGGAATAGCATCCTTCATGAAAGTCCGATAGGATCTTTACAATTTATGTAAAAACGTCAGTTAACCATCGGGAATCTGAATGTTGCAATGTACAATGATCTGTGTAACGTAAAAACTGTACAAGATATACAGGTTAAAGCTCATACATAAATTCATCATTTGAATTTTACTCCAGGTAATTGATTTTACTCATGTATCTTAAATTTAATATAATAATATAGAAGATTCGAAGAAATGAGCGAATTTGTGAACAAATATTAGAAATGATATAATTAAGCCCGATCGACTTAACTTATGTTCATTTGTTAAAGATAGCAGTTATCATGTCAGATTTAGGATAGGTTGCTATATGCGCATACTTACATGGATACTACCCTACTTGTATACTCTATTGAATATAATGTCGAAGTTCATAATAACCACGTAGTGTGTAATTGCGACAATTCGCATCTAGGATGAAGGCGTTCACATGTCTACTGCTCTTCGATATTAGGTCTGTAATAACGTTGAGGTGGCAGCTGCGTCAGAGATACTGCAGCAAGTGGTCTCATATATATCTATAGCTTTTACAATAAATGTTTCCGCCCTCATTGCACCAGGAAAACAAAATGTTTATGATATCACTGGGTGAATGTTTTTAAACGAGTCTGCTAAATTATTTAGCGTATTGATAATTATACTTGACATGGCTGTGAGTCGGGAATTTCTATAAGGCAGACGATCCGTCGTGGCCACTGGACTGCTAAGTCAGAAATATATGCTAAGGATACTAAGGATAAAGCATTATTGTAATTAGTTCATTTATCAAGCTTGTAACTCGATGCTAAAGTAGACATATCTGAATAAAGTAAATGTTTCCTCATGACATAAATTTTTGACACTTTTAAAAGTATATTTTTTTGAAAATTTAATTTAAAATTTCACTCAAATTTTTAAAATAAGGCATGAAAATTTTTTTCCGACTTTTTCGACACAAAACCTAAAAACAACATTGGGCGTTGGCTTGCACACATCTTACATCGAAATGAATAACGTTCAGACACGTGCCACCACGCGCGGTGAGTTGCACCACGTGTGACCATATCCTTGTTTTGGAAGCGTTGGTAGACGCACGAATTTTGTTGACTGATTGACTCAAATATCCTGCTTATATTTGTAACTCATGGGCCGGTATTTTTTTCGTTGGTCAGAAAACCATATTTTTAAATATCGCACTTGCTTCTTTCCTCTATTAAATGTCTTACTCAACGATAACCATTTCTTCTTTGAATACTAGTGCTGATTAGTGATTATGATACTCAGTCTAAATACGCACATATCATAAGACTTCCAAGGTGACTATCATTATTAAAATGAGCTTCTGTGTTACCTGTGGCAGTTATTCTGCCTTCACTCGTTTTCCCACGACGCAATTTCGACATAAATCTCTTCCTAGTCATGCGTACGCTGCAGTATTGTTCGGTGGAAATCCGCATTTTTTATAGGCTCGCTCCAGCTATTCTTTTTTATTTTTCATTTTTACGATTGCGAATGGTGCGAATTTTTAATTTGTTGTAAAGACCTTCAGCCGCAGATCTTCCTCGTGGAACTTCATCGTACAGCCATGCATGACGAAGTTGTAGCTAAACTTTTGCTGATTATTTATAAATGTTTGTTTTGATATTAATAAGTAATATTAATTACCTGATGTATGTGTCAAATTTCATATGTCTCTCGAGTAAATTACAGCACAGATGAATTTTTTACTACAGGATAAGACCGAAACCCAAACAAATATGAATTTGGTACATTATTACCTTGCATCTGCTTTGTTCTTATTAAAAAACATGGATACTAGTATTAAACTCAAGACGAAATAAATGACATCTTCATGTTAAAACGCAAGCCGAAATCTTCAATTTCACGTGGCACATTGGACATTATTTCCGAAAACGCTAGCCGAAATCTTCATATTCAACGTGGCACATTGGACATTATTTCCGGACCTTGTTTCGATCATATGTTCGGCAAGGACGAGACGAGGCATTCTACTCATATTTTACTCGAAATTCTTGCTCAAGACCGTGGCCGCCTCGTTCTCAAGTAAAGCCATCCTCGCTGCCAGACTCGTGTAAGCTCCTCCACAAGTTTGCAAGAATCGACATCGATTTTGCGGAGGTCGTTAGGGAGGCTCTGTGAAATTTACGCGTGCTGAGAAGGCCAAAGAATCTAGAACATGGAATGTCGATCAAAATTGAACAAAATATGAATATGTTCTAATGAATATTCTGTTTTGTTTTGAAAACAATGATCGATTATTCAAGCTGTATATGATATAAGGGAATTCAATATTTATAGAAAAAAGTAAAACCGAGATAATGTCTTCTTGTTATATTCCACATGCATGGGACAACTGGGAATTCTGAAGCTTTACGAATGATGAGGATGATATGTGATTGAGTATTTAATTTTCTATCTTTGTAATGATGTCTTCAATGACTTCGATTTTTTTTGTCTTCAATGCTTGCGCTTTTTCACCGTGTTATTTTAGACAATAATGATGTTTTTTTCCGCGCACATCGACTAAGTTGAGAAAAACTGTATAAGTTATAAATGGTTCGTGTACAAGGATTTTGATAATAAATACTTGCAGATTGGTTTTCGTAAAATGTATTTATTTTTTCAAATTACCCTTCATAAATGAAACAATTGTTATATATCTAAATTTATAACTGAAAATATTGAGCTGGTTACCCGAGTTTGAGTCTGGGTTCAAATTTCATTTAACATCCGAAAGCCATTTGTGAATGTATTGCTAATTAACAGCACCATTTTTTCTGCAAAATCATCCATTCAAAAGTTAACATCACAAACAATACATAACCACTGACAGTCCTCACGAGTTTTGCAGTCGCGAACTAAAATGTTTTTTCTTTAATTCGTAAGTAACGTCAGAAAAACATTTTGGCCTTACTTAGGAATTGTACTCGTAATTCCATCGAATAGGTGAGTGTAGCTCTAGCTCTGTCTTTTATTACTGTAATTCACATGTTCAGGAAATAAAGGAATCGCAATAAACAATAGATGCTGGGAAAAACCTTAAATTATTCATTACATTCATAACAGGTTGAAATTTGTTAGTTTTACATGTTTTACACAACAAAAGTTAGGAAATACAGGAATCGCAATGAACAATAGATGTTGGGAAAAACCTTAAATTATTCATTACAGGTTCTTATTTCCTGTTGCCGCCTGTCTTCCAATAAATGTTCGATGCAGCGACTGATCTGATGTCGATATTAATATTTGCAAGCCTCTTCTTCCGCTTAGAACCTCAGAACAAATCTTCAAAACAGGATCCTCCTCTGCGCAGTTTTATGAATCGTAGTGCGCTCGATTTACGAGTATCCGTGCAAACAACGATAGAAGTGACATTTGCAGGCCTTTTACGTTAATTTAATATCTTACAGTCAACCGCGCTGCAGCACAAGTGAGCTTTTTACTTGCATTGTCGAGAAATTGTGCGAGAAATTGTGCGCAATGAAGAATGAAATTAAATGAAAATATTGCTCTATTGACAGTTTCTAAATAGAAGAGCAAGATGATTTATCAAAGAACCTATTCTGAAAACGAATAGTATTTGCTTCACGCTATCATTTTACTTCACCCACAATATTCAACACAGAAGTTCAAAGTTTCTTTGCCAAGAAAAATAGTTTGCGGTGGAAATTAAAATTACAATCCCGATTCCAAATGAAATTTGCACGAAGCAAACATTCATTGTTGCTGTGAAAACAGCAGATATTTACGACGATAAACTGTTTGCATGGTAGTTTATATAGTGAATAAAAGTGCACATTGCAGGACAACGACCCAGGCATTCAATAGTCTCTCGGGCATCTCTATTAAAGGATTCTTAATTTGAAATCTTCAAGGGTCTTAGCTGAAAAAGTTAAGATAAATAATCAAAGAAAGATAAAATTTCTCTGTAATTTCTAATCATGAATTTCCAATATAATTTTAGAGGAAGATCTGGCGCGCTACCATATATACCGAAACTCCTACGAACGTTATAACGGAAGAACCCGGGTGAGAAATAAATATATGAACAGTAAAAGTATTTTTCTACTCATTTAAATTCACTCCGCAATTTTCTCCCCTAGCAATCACGGTGAAAGGTTCATTGAGTCTCCAGACGAGGATAATGCATCGGGACCGTGAAAGATGATCGACAGTCAGGCGTACGAGTCAAGGAAATGGTGTTCATCTTAAATGATGTTCATCTTATTAATGGCCTGCATTAATGGCCGTCTCCAATGGCCTGCATTAATGGGCACCTTTAATGACCGCCTGCAATGGCCTTCAAGACGACAGACCCTTTAGTGAAAGGCATGGATCTGAATGTATGTATTCTACTGTGTTTAGAATGCCTAAACTTATTGTGAATGCCAGCAACGTTTTAATTCTAAGATATTCTGCCGACTAATTCAACGTGCGTAGTGAACTGTCATGTTGTTGACGACATGCCCTAATTGGTATAAAATGTTAAATTTTCTGACAAGTATTTATCAAAGCACATGGAATGAACGTTTACATCATATTTATTATGACATATTTCTGAGAAATAAAACTTAGCGCAAGGAGTAATCAAAATTAAACTAAGTCGAACTAATCACATCATTAACAAACTTAAAATATTTATACCATTTAAAAACAACTCATTAAACACAGAAATTCTTATGCTGGTAAAGAAATTGAGCTTAAGTGTAGTGTTTCTCGCTTCAAAGCGTTCACTTGGAAGAAATGCGTCACAAACACAAGGCTTCTTTGAGAACCGGTTCGTAGACCTCTTCTCTTAAGCGATCCACCTGGCCTTTGAGAGGATCCAGAAAGTGGGGATCACCTTCGAACCAGTCCGGAGGGCCGAGTTTTGGCTTAAATCGTCCGAATTCAAAGTTGGCGGTGAGGGGTGTTGGTGAAATGCACGGTTCTTGACGTAGAAGCTCGATTGGTAGGCCTAATCTATTTTCAATATCTTGAAAGTGTTTCTCGTAAAAGTCTAATTTCGATTTGGGAGGATTGGATGGGTAAGTCAAAGAAGGCTGACTTGGATATTGAAATAAGTTAGTCTTTGAAGGTTTCGGCTTCCTCCAACGGGACGGACCTGTTATGTATCGTTTCTTTATGCTTAATTGAGGCTTTGGTTGAATTATTCTCGTATCCTGTGACGCGTCGTTTAGCTGGTCGCCAAAGGGAAAGGCTGGGATAGTGTGCTGCGATTTGAAATTATCGTACGTCGAAGAGTAAACTGGAAACGCGAACAGCTTTTCCATGGTAGAAGGAAAAGAATGACTACCTGCAGTGTTCGAAGTCGAGCTCGACGTTAGCATGGAATGAGAAAAAGGTGCGTCAGAAAAGAAAGAGCTGGTGGATTCTGGGAAAAATCCCATAGGAAATAATTCAAAAGACTGTTTTGGGGAATTTTTTATAAAAATCTCGGAATTTTTTGTACCGGATGCAATATTTTTCAACTTGTTTCTTTGATCATATGAATTAAATATGTTTGGTCTTCTGAGCTCTTTATTGTGAGCATCAACTGTTGGGCTTGTTTTCTTTAGTGCCGTTTTTGGATAGGACTTTCTGGTGGGTTTTTTCTTCCTGGATGCTGACTTATCTGGTTTGCGTTTTGATTTGAAAGTTGGAATAGTCACTATTCTATCCACACTTTCAATACCAGGCATTTGCTTGTAAAATTCTCTCCGCTTGGAAAGAGGAGACATGCTTTTAGTTCGCATCGGTTTTAGGTTCACAGAAGCTGTGGATGAACCGCTCCTGTCCAAGGCGTTGTAGTGATTGTCATGTCCATCCTCAGGAACAGCCATGTGCTCGCGGTATGCATCGCCTTCTCTAGTCCTTGAAGAAGAACTTCCTCCGTATTTACTTTCAGAAAATTGGTTGTAATTATCCCAGGCTTTTGTATTGTCCTCGAATCCTTTGTGGTCGTAAGCACCTCGATCGTATCCCTTCTCGATGAAAACTTCGACTTTCTTCAATACCTCCTCAGACTTCAGCCTTGGCTTATGATCTGTGATCGTGTCTAAAGCCTGCACTCTGTTTTGAGAAGCAGGGTCGAGTGTACTGAACTTCTGTGACGCATCCGGGGATAAGTCATCTTCATATGTTTCCTTGAGCTCGATGATGTACGTGTAAGGGATGAATCTGTCGGTGTCTGCGGCTGCCTTTTCGAAGTCGTACTCCTGTTCTACCAAATGACCGTCGTCTTCTGCGATGAACGCTTCGCCATCTTCATGTGCGTAGAGGTCTCCTCCGTAGAGATGGGGCATCGGGAACTCAGTTTTCTCTGGAGTTAAATGAGGATAGACAGTGTCTTCTCCCGGCCGAAGAGGATGTTTGGGATACTTTTCATTGTCACTCAAGGGAAAAGTGTATTTAGGGAACACAAAGGTGTCTTTCGGATTGACGGAAATCACCGCCATGTCTTTCACTTCCATAGGTATCAGAGACGAGGAGGATTTCTTTAACATTGGGATTATTCTGTAATTTTTAGGAGTTCCTGACTTATTTTCATGACTGGTGATCGAGATGCCAAACATCCAGAGGAATAGCGTTATTCTGAGAGCAAAATTGAACTCCATCGTGTATTAAACGATTTCCGGAGTTTCAATTTCAGTTCACTTCCAAGTTAATTCATTAATTAGTAACAAATTTGGTGCTTCTGTCGGAAAAAGCGAAGATTTTAGGTAGGAAATTATTCACAAACACGTTACAACATTGCAATAAAAATGGCTGTCACGATCTAGTAAACTAGAACCGAATGAAAAACAAACACTTCAACTTTTTATGTTGGTAAGAAATAATTATTAGAAATTTTGACGTTTTTGAAGTTCTTTATTAGAATTTATGCTTTTGATCCAGCAAGACTTAAAAGAGTTCATACGTTGTCTATAATGCCAGTCTATATATTTTATTCGTAAATTTAATCCTCACTGGAATTTCGCTATAAATAATTTTGGTCACTCCACCGGAATTCAGATAAAGCGCTTCACTTTTTATAAAATTTTCAAACGAGTTTTTCTTTCACAACAGTTCAAGATATACTAGTTCACTTTAAAATTTACGGTAAATATTATGCTATAATATTAAGGGTTTTGATGTTGTAAGTTGAAATGTGTCGAAACTTTTCATCAGTGAAAAAAACGTTCCTGACTTTCAACACGAGATGAAAAATATATGAGTGTAATTGTGATTTGAATATAATATTGTAAAGTATATTTTTTCATTCATTTCACTACACGGGCAAATGAGTTCAAAATTATGAAGTAACAACGTAATTTATATTTTTACGAAGTTTTTCTTACGAACACACGAGAACGGTACATTCGACGTCGTAACCACGCGACGTTCTGAACGTTAGTGCGGCGTGAGTGACGGAACGTGCGTCTACTGTGACCGTTAGTGAGAGGAAGAGTGAGTGAAAGTCAGGAGAAGGAAGAAAAGAAGATCAGAATATGAGAAATAATCGCGACATCTGATAACCTCGGTAAAAATGAGAGACACAATGAAGAAGATCGCTGACACCTTCACACGGCTGCAGCTCTCCCTCACACGGCCGCAGCTCTCCCTCACACGGCTGCAGCTCTCCCTCACACGGCCGCAGCTCTCCCTCACACGGCCGCAGCTCTCCCACAAGAAGCCCGGCATGGGCCAAGAAGTCCGACACGGGCCAAGAAGCCCGGCATGGGCCAAGAAGCCCGACATGGGGCCAAGAAGCCCGACATGGAGCCAAGAAGCCCGACATGGGGCCAAGACGCCCGACATGGGGCCAAGAAGCCCGACATGGGGCCAAGAAGCCCGACATGGAGCCAAGAAGCCTGTCGAAAATAGTATAGTTTTAAGTTTGTCGTTAAATGTTAACTCGTTAACTAACTATGCAGCTTGCATAGAGTTCGATTAATAACCTAAGCTAAAACTAGACTTAAAACTATAATTTTCGTTCTATAATGCATTTCAGTGCTACGTTACATTCAAACTACATAATTGCCTGGCACCACCTTAGCGATTTTGAGGTATTAGAAGCTTGCGGTTTCTGGATTCCTTTGAATGGAACCAAACTTCAAGTCAATCGACTAACTATCCCAGGACGCTATGACCGGCTATCGACTATCAGTATCCCAGGACGCTATGACCGGAGTTACGGTACTGCTTCGTCGTCGCACGTGATGGGAGTCATGAGGTGCTGAGTTCTCCACGTCCGCATATTTTCCTGAGCCCCAGTTGGACCACTTACCCTGTCTCTTATACACATCTAGATGTGTATAAGAGACAGAAGTNGGGAAGACTAAGTTGTGAGAAATCTTTTTCAAAGAAAAAATCGGCTACATGGAAAAAATGTCGTTATTCTTGATGGGCTTGTCTTAATGAGAGCTTGGGATTAGTACAAAATATGAAGCATAAGGTTTGGTACTCGAGGACTGTTTTAGGATATTGTGTTTGGTCCGTTGGAATTTTTTCAAATAGAATAACTATGTAGATTTGTTAATGTTTCCGCAACTGATTGGAAAATTGCATACAGCGTCAAGTAGATTTAATTAGAAGATAAGTTGCAAAATTTAAAGTTTTTTTTCACGCTACACTAACGTTTTGAATCTGTCTCTTATACACATCTAGATGTGTATAAGAGACAGGCCCGACATGGGGCCAAGAAGCCCGACATGGGGCCAAGAAGCCCGACATGGGGCCAAGAAGCCCGACATGGGGCCAAAAAGCCCGACATGGGGCCAAGAAGCCCGACATGGGGCCAAGAAGCCCGACATGGAGCCAAGAAGCCCGACATGGGCCAAGAACCCGACATGGGCCAAGAAGCCCGACATGGGGCCAAGAACCCGACATGGGCCAAGAAGCCCGGCATGGGGCCAGTGCTGATGTTTGTCGAGCCCGAAGATCGTATTGCGACCGACAACATCGCGGGCTTTTTGCCGAATTTATCGCTTGCCGGGACAATCCGAGCCAACGCACTAGACAAAGTTTGTGATGACCAATATCACTGGCCTGAGTGTGAATCATACAGAAGCGAATAAATGATCATATTTATTTTATTGACACTTAATAGAATGCATTAGATTTTTAGAGTCACGGTGAATTACATTGTCGATTCACGCATTTAAGAATAATTTGAACTGCAGCGCGATAATCGTACCCTTTTAGTGAGCAAGGAAACACACAGTACGAGAGTTTTCTGGACGTGTTTCTTAAGCAATCAAAGTTTTTGTTAATGGAAATGGAATAATACTGCAATTAAATTTTCCGAACTGATTTCAAACGTGTTTCTAACGCTTTTCCGAACTGATTTCAAACGTATTTCTAACACTTTTCCGAACTGATTTCAACCGTGTTTCTAACGCTTTTCCGAACTGATTTCAAACGAATTTCTAACACTTTTCCAAACTGATTTCACACGTGTTTCTAACACTTTTCCGAACAGATTTCAAACGTGTTTCTAACACTTTTCGGAACTGATTTCAAACGTGTTTCTAACACTTTTCCGAACTGATTTAAAACGTGTTTCTAACGCTTTTCCGAACTGATTTTAAATGTGTTTCTAACGCTTTTCTGAACTGATTTCAAACGTTTTTCTAACACTTTTCCGAACTGATTTCAACCGTGTGTCTAACGCTTTTCCGAACTGATTTCAAACGTGTTTCTAACACTTTTCCGAACTGATTTCAAACGTGTTTCTAACACTTTTCCGAACTGATTTCAACCGTGTTTCTAACACTTTTCCGAACGGATTTCAAACGTATTTCTAACACTTTTCCGAACTGATTTCAAACGTATTTCTAACACTTTTCCGAACGGATTTCAAACGTGTTTTTAACGCTTTTCCGAACTGATTTCAAACGTATTTCAAAACCTTTGACGAACTGATTTCAAACGTGTTTCTAACACTTTTCCGAACTGATTACAATCGTGTTTGTAACACTTTTCCGAACTGTTTTCAAACGTGTTTATAACGTTTTTCCGAGCTGATTTCAATAGTTTTTCTAACAAATTTTCAAACTGATTTCAAACTTATTTCAAACCCTTTCCGAACTGATTTCAAACGTGTTTCTAACACTTTTCCGAACTGATTTAAAACGTGTTTCTAACAACGTGCTTCTTACCTCAACATCCACTCATGTCGTGACAGGAGCAGCTTAGCGTAGGCGAGCGGCAGCACCACCTCGTCTTCACTTCACCTCAGGTCTCGAGATGAAGATTTATCACCTCTCAAAACGCGCCCAGCAAACTCTGTCTTGTCTACCGAAGCTTTCAAACAAAAGTACGTAGGAGGCTCAGGATAAATGAGCTTTTGCGAAGCGAGGTTCCATTTATCGATTTATTTACTGTCACTATGAGGAAAACCGTGCAGACGTGCAATGTCTGCACCGTTTATGTTGGCAATCACTCTTTAGTATTTTAATAAAAATGCTGAGTCTATTTTAATATGAATCTGCATTAACATACAGCGTATAAAGGTCCACTATCTCACGCAATAGTGTCTTCAAAGAACGCAAATAATATTTATATAGTTTTATTGCATTTCTTTGACCATTGCTCTAACCTCTGCCGAGATCAAAAGACATTTGGTACTTCAAAAATACTTCACGTAATCGTTCTCTATTCTTAAATTTACTTATAAAGAGTCCCTTTAAGCCCAAATGTTTTTCATAGCTAAGCGCGCACCATGTTAAACAGAGCGAAATGGCTTGACACTCCATACTGACGTGATGCTGGTGACAGGCTTAAAATGACTTGTTTCAATTTTACTTTCAGGTAAAATGGAATGAAACCATGTTAAGAATTATTTTATTATTATTTTGTTTACATAAAATAAAAGTTTTAATATGTCATTATCAAAGTTTAACTCAGCAACCATTCTAATTAGCTTGCTGAAGCTGATATTAGGATTTATATGGTAGCTACTTGAGCTCATGTGCCTAGCATGTATTGTCCAGCTTCTTCATTGCCTTGGCTTTGTTAGACAGCTTTTATCTCGCTAAGCTCTTAGCGGATATATTACATTTTTATAATTGTTTATTCGTGCCGAGACCAAGTATAAACAGAAGTATTTTTTTTCTGCCGCGGTGAATAATCTGACATCTTGAAGAGTAAGGACTCAGACCCTAGGCCTCTCCTGCCAAGGGCCTACTATTTGCAGATCATCTATTTCTAACTTGTCAGTTCATTCCCATGCGTAAAATCAGTATCTTTTTATCGCTGGCCGTGCATAAGCCGGACAAGATATTCGTATAAGGAATGCATGTCCTCCAACCCTTACGGTCGATGGTCCGTCACGTGATCATAATCTTATGATCGGAAATATGATCATAATAGAAGGATTTTTGTTCTATATCTTAATAAAATGATTTGTAACTGTAAAAAATTTTTGAAGAATAACTGCATAGCAAGATTTTTTAACGAAACCGTTGAGTAGCGCTATACAAATTCAATTACCGCTTGTGGAAAACGAGCTCATTTCAGAAATATTTCTAACGTTCCAAAATATTAACAGATAAATAATAAATAAATTGACACTCTTGTATTATAATAGCTGCAAAAGGATTCGAAAATCAAAGAAATGCTTCTGTTTTTCGTAATGGCTAACGTCGAAAAAAGGTGTTATTCACCTAGGGTCAGATATGAAAGCGAGGAAATAATTGCTTGAAAATGTTCTCCGTTGCGAATAAATAAATAGATAATAAATAAAATACGCCTCAGCTTTATTAGATGGAAACTGCCATTTTTTAACCTCGTAGTATTTATTTGTTCTCGGTTTTAATGTTATTAAGGATTAATGCCATAACATGTTCAAAATATTATACACCTAAATTTGTTTGAATGATCAATAGTCTTCACTTCTCTCTGAAAGTATTCAGCTCGTTCATTTATTTTCATTGTCGTTATCAGTTGTATACAAATATAGTGTACATTTCTACGGCTTACTACGATTTATTGCTGCTTTGCATAACTATCTTTCTCTTTACGTGTCTCTCGTGTATAGAATTATTGAATTTACAGCATGCTTTCCTCAAGTGCGGATTCATTAGCGGTTCACTGCATGCATCTGCTCTAGGGATTCAGTATTGCTATGGTAGCTGTGGTGTGTAGTTGTGAAATTGTGTCCGGAAGTTTCAAATATCTCATTTTAATTGTCTATCAAATTTAAGTTATTAGAAAAAGTGGTTTTCGTTAAAACTAGGATATATATTGTAAGTTTTGAATGAATTAGAAATTTTCTTATTTCGAAAGGGAGTGAAATATTTGTCAACGACTTTACTGTGTTACGCAATGGACCGGATATTTTAAACGGTCCGGTGGGTAATTTCCAGTGTCGAGTCGTCAAGTGAATTTTTTTTTTGCAATTAAAAATTTTGTTGCGGTCCTGTCTAAACAAATAATGCAGACACACGTTATAGCATCCGAAGAAAATGGAATGCATAAAAATACTTTGTGGTAAATTTATTTTGTTAATAGGCCTACTCGTCCATACTGAGGAGTGAGGACGCATGATTTACGGTATTCGAGATTAAAATAATTTTTCTCAAAACAAATTAACATATTTCCGTTTCTGGTATTGATCATGCAGTGATTATTATGTTATAAATTAAAAAGATTAATATTTTGTTCTTGTATAATGAAATTTACTGAATTACCTATTATTACTGGAACGACGCAACCGATTCTATTTGATGCAGCTGTCTGCGCCATATTGCATTATGTAAATTATATTGTGTAGAAGAATGCGTCATTTGCCTCTGAGTAGAGGTATGATCCCAGCTGTCTACTATATTGCATTATGGTAATATGGTGGAGGAATAAGTAACATTTGTCTCAACAATTATTAAATATTACGATATTTCAACATGTAGCGTGACTCCAGAAACGAAGAATGCAACCATTTCCTGAAGTGTCAAAACACAAGTCACGTGTCAAGTGTTGGTTAGAGTTCAACGTAGCAACGTCGTCTATGGTCACAGTATGGTGAGTACAAGAACTGGTGTTATTTCCCAGTTTAATGTAATAAAAGGAAATCTAATTCTTATTCAAGCTCATTTTTATGATGTATCGCTACGGTAATTCTATTTGGTAAAATGAGGCTTATAATTAAATGAAGTGTGGGGCCGAGCTAGTAAGAATTACTTGTTCTTCCATCATATACTGTTATTGAGCTTAGAGGTTCTTGGACGATGCCAAATGAATGTTTTTTTTTATTCTATTTCTCATCCTGACATGCAATCTGAAGAATTGTGGTTATTTACTTGATTTGATGTTGATTTCGATGTACAACCGAAGCATTCAGAGAACTAGATTAGAGCAAATTTTGACTTGCCTCAGAGGGGGAAAGGTTCATGCAGTCACTAAAAATGTTGAATTTAAGCACGCTTTTTTTTTTACACCAACCCAGTGGGATGCTCGATCAATCTTGTTAGAAAATGTAACTATATAACATACGTGTTGTTGTAAACACCACTTATTGTAAGATAGCTTTAGCAAACTCATTTTGGCTAAGATTCCAACAATACGTCGAGTTGTTTGAGAATGTTTCTGTTGGTATCTTGATCAACTTTAATGATGATAATGATGCTGATGATAAACTAAGCTGTTAAAAACGGATCTAATCTCGTCGCTGTGCTCAACAGTCCAGTTTACTTTCCACCGTAAATATTCAACATATCCACTGCGTATTCAGCAGTCCAGTTGTACTGTTGAATATGCGGGACGAATTCAACTACACTCAACGGAGGCCGTATTAACGTAATTACTTCAGCCCATAGTTTGTAAGTCATTTTGATTGATAGGTCACAATTACTCAGGTGACAGAAATATTGGAAAATTAGAGGAATAAATAAGAAATCTACAGTAGCTTAGTTATGTTATTTGAGACCATCTCAAGAGGACTTTGCAGCGCTGTGCAGATGGACTGCTTTAATTCTCAAAATTCTTCCAAATGTGAGCTTCATGTATTTGCTTTAACACTGGCCCGTGATGTATTTTACAGTGCAATAGCTTTACTACGCCTTAAAAAAATATTAAGACCATGAGTTAAATTATGATGATATGGCTTGAAACGTTAGTTGACCCAACTCTAACGATGTTGACTTCACCACTTTAATAATTAATCACTTCGAATATCAATTTGAACTTTAACGCGATTAAAGGTTCACTTCGAAGTTCGTATATTCAAGACGCGATTTTCAAGATATTTTGGACTGGTTTTCGCTCTAGTCTGTTTGTGTCTTCCACGAACCCTGCGTATTTTCGTTCAGTTTTCTACCCGCACCCTTAAATTTGACGCACGCTTCGGTAAATTCAGTAAATTGGCAAATACCGAGCGAAGTTCAAAGCTCGACTCTTGTCTCTGAACAACTCTGTCTCGTTAATTGGATCTGGGGAAATACTGAGTATAAAATACTTACACTCCAAGATATTATGCATGAGATGTGTCGCTGAGAGACTATATTTTATTTATAGTCAACTTTTCTTTTAGCAAATGAAGTTCCTTTGCCAAGTTAATAGCTTCGCTTTGATTCAGTATTGTAAAGGTGCTGTTCAATGTTCAGAGAGCTTCATGTATAATATTTATTGGCATTATTAATATCCTTTTTCACGACATCGAGTGAAGTTAGCTAATGAATAAGGAATTAAATGCTTGTGAATTACATTCCAATGGGAATAAAAAACAAATGGAGTTGGCGAACGTCATTACTCGAGCGATAATCGGGGTTGTTTCGTGGTCATGATTTTGAACTCAATTCTCATTAAAATTTACTGAAAAATTTTCATATTTTCCCAGCAATAAACGCCTCCGGCCATGAGATTAATTTTGATTTCTCGAATGAGTGCTTATCTCACTTTTGAGATAAGCTCTTATATTTTCGTAGCAATAAATTAGGAAGCTTCCATATGAGCATGGAAATGATTAAGCGAGCAATTACATGGGAAACGCTAAAAGAAAATTCCTTCCACGATTGAATTTTTCGTGACTGACTGATGTCGGGTGAAATTTTCATGTGATTTGTAAACGTTATTTGTACGGTTTCAATCCGCTGTGATAAATAGACGTGGAGGCTGATTTTATTACTGTGGTTGACTATTCCATCATAACTTGATCGCAGTTTATTTTGTCCTCAGAAGATGAATTTGGGCCAGTAACCGAGTCTATTTCTTAGCCTGTTAAACTGATTAAATTTTTTAGTAATGGTCGACATGTACGTATCGGCCACTGATCAGACGTACACTGGTCAGACGTACACTGATCAGACGTACACTGATCAGACGTACACTGATCAGACGTACACAGATCAGACGTACACTGATCAGACGTACACTGATCAGACGTACACTGATCAGACGTACACTGAGCAGACGTACACTGATCAGACGTACACATGTACTTACCGTCACCGTGTAAAAGTTCAAGAACTGAGCATATTCGAGA
Source organism: Hyalella azteca (assembly GCF_000764305.2). NCBI lineage: Eukaryota > Metazoa > Arthropoda > Malacostraca > Amphipoda > Hyalellidae > Hyalella > Hyalella azteca. The sequence goes on from NW_025946531.1 coordinate 99,196, forward strand.
TGAGAAATTCAATTTAATTTTAAAATTTGTAACCCACGATATGAACAGTTATGGCGCCCCAAATGCAAACTGTAAATTAAAACGTAAATTTGAGCGTCACTTAACTTTCGTTGCAATTTTTTTCGATGAAATATGGTGCATCTGCAGTCAGAATGTGCGACAAATAACTTTCAGCAACTTTCAACTCAGGATCTTGATTTTTCGAATATCTTAAAATTTTCGCATGTTTCGGAAAAGAAGTCAGATTTATTGCGAAATAATTGACGCAAGTAAATTCGAAAAAAACTGCTTGTCCCATTCGTTGAGTGTTTTGGTTATGAAAATTCTAGCGGAAGACCGGAACATAAACTTATTTTATTTTTGGGTCGGTTAGTTCTGTAGTCTTAAAAAATTTGCCAAAATTCTTGCTTAAAATTGGTTCTGGCTGCATACACTTGAAGAAAATTTTTCGCAGCAAAATATATTACGTAATCTATGGCGCAGTGTGGATGGCATCGAAATTACCGAATTGAGGACATGTTCGGTCGAATTTCCCCAGGAAATTCCCTAGTTTGCTCGAATTTACCTCGAATGTCACACGTTGTGTTAACTGCGTAACATCGTCATTCAACCAAATCAAGCCCTGATTTCACCACAACTACCTCGTGAGACTCCAGTTTTTTAAGCGCAAAATTTACGGCCATGCCGAGAAAAAAGCGCCGACCCTTTATCATGGACACAATACACTTCCACGTCTAAAATTTCGCGCTAAGGAAGCTGTGATGATAAAAAGCATGTGTCGCAACGAAGCCATAAACTTTGAGCGGGAAGACTAAGTTGTGAGAAATCTTTTTCAAAGAAAAAATCGGCTACATGGAAAAAATGTCGTTATTCTTGATGGGCTTGTCTTAATGAGAGCTTGGGATTAGTACAAAATATGAAGCATAAGGTTTGGTACTCGAGGACTGTTTTAGGATATTGTGTTTGGTCCGTTGGAATTTTTTCAAATAGAATAACTATGTAGATTTGTTAATGTTTCCGCAACTGATTGGAAAATTGCATACAGCGTCAAGTAGATTTAATTAGAAGATAAGTTGCAAAATTTAAAGTTTTTTTTCACGCTACACTAACGTTTTGAATAGATCATTACGGCAGTATTTCATAACGTTCAGTGTTTTGAATTTCCTTTCCATAAATATTTTGACCATGAAGGCATTTCAGGACTCAGATGAGCTGTAAATAAAGGAGCGCCGCCGGAATCTCAGCTGCATGTCCGTCCGTATAATTGGTTCCATGCAACGCTCAGTCCGAGTAATAGAGGCGTTTGCTGTAGCTAAGGCTGAATTCGATAGATATATCGTAGTAAGATATTTTGGATAAATATGTGTTAATGACCAGAGAGTGACAGAGGTACATTGTGATGTTTCAATTATACACATGCTCGAACACTGACCTGACAAGACATGCACATGAACCAGCTAATAATTGTGTTCTACCAACGGTCATAAGAATACATTATTACTTAATAATATCACTCGTTTCCTCGAATCGCAAATTCACTATTAACTTAAAAACAAAGAAAACTCCACAAAAATTCATACTATCTTTATAGAAAACGTTCAGGAGTCCAGCTCCACCGTCAGTTTTAGGATATGGACGACGTAGCTGGACTCCGAAACGTTTTCTATAAAGATAGTTTGAATTTTTGTGATACTGTTACTTTAAATGAAAGAGTTTTATTGTAGTAAACGGTTTTCATGACTAACCCTGGAACCCTGACTATAACACACACGTCTTGTAGAATATTCACCCTCAAGCGACAGCCTCGCTGCTGCATTGGAGCAACTGGCCACCCGCATGCAGCAAATGACAGAGGTACATTGTGATGTTTCAATTATACACATTCTCGAACATTGACCTGTGCATGACATGCACATGAACCAGCTTAATAGTGTTCTACCAACGGTCATTAGAACACATTATTACTTAATAATGTCACTCGTTTCCTCGTATCGCAAATTCACTAATAACTTAAAAACAAAGAAAACTCTACAAAAATTTTTATTATCTTTATAGAAAACTTTTAGGAGTCCAGCTCACTTTTAGGATATTGACTATAGCTGGACTCCGAAACTTTTCTATAAATATAGTATGAATTTTTGTGACATTGTTACTTTAAATGAAAGAATTTTATTGTAGTAAACGGTTTCCAACACAAACCCTGTAACCCTGACTATAACACACACGTCTTGTAGAATATTCACCCTCAAGCGACAGCCTCGCTGCTGCATTGGAGCCTGAAAACTGGCCAACCCGCATGCAGCAGTGCCAACACTCCCGCATGTCGAACTTGTTTGCTGTGTCGCTCAGCCCAGACATCCGTTACAATTCAGTTAAATTGAGGCATTAATCATATGGTAGTTTGTTCATGTGTTCTTAAATTGAGTAAATAGCAAGTAGCCGTTATTATTTGTTTAGTATTTATTAAAAAAAATGTACAGTGATGCGATTTATTCTGAAATAATCACTAATTTGTTGGCAACATAGTACTTCTTTTACAAATTTTTTATTGCTTCAAAAGTATTTCTTCCAGATTATCATCAGTAGGCGAAAGTTTCGTTTTCAAAATAAAAAATTACTCAATAAATCATCTATTTTTCATGTGACGTCACCGCCGGAAAGATCACAACACTCATTATTATTGGATCGGTAAATTCAAATGGGCGACGAGCCACTGCCGTTACATGACAAAATTTGTAATCTCAATTTGTGAAATTCTGAAAAAAAATTTTCAACATGTCGGTGAAACGTCGAAACTCTTCGGAAAATGCACTGCTTCATTAGCTGCGGTCAGGTAAGTTGTTTTCAAGAAGTTGTTTGTCTGTAAACAAGCTGACATCCAAACTTCGCGTTCGTTTCGTTACAATTTATTTCATTGATTACTCAAGACTTTTTCTTCCAATTAGCGGACAAGACCGAAAGAACCTTAAAGTTTTAGACCTTGTAAATAAGCTTGCTATTTTAGCTGAAATTCGTGAAAGTTTCGATGCCTGCAAGATTTGTTTGCAGTTTGGCCTTCACCATGAACCATGGCCGTGGAATAACACACACGCTGCCGAAATCTTCCACCTGTACACCCCATGAAACTATGCGGGATTGGCGCAACGGCCGCTAAATTCATAGGCATCTGAATTTGAATTTTAAATAAATTCATAAACGAGTCTCTAGTATCTTTTGAAAGCTTGTCGGAACGTGTGAAGATGAAACGAATGCTAGAATTTGAAGGATTAAATGCAGCGTTTATCATCATTGGTGGATAAGGATCACCATGGACAAATGTGATCAGAAATCTACCGGCAAGTTATACGGAATGCCGACTGGGGTACTGGTTGACCGTCTTTTAGCACTTCGCAGAGTATTTCAATTTTTGCACTGATTAAATTTATCAATTTGCAGACATTGTCGTCTTTCAAGTAATATACACTATACAAAAAATATTGAAGGTAAACTTATTACATACAGTGGGGGGAAATAAATATTCGTACACTTGAAATGAACCATGGCCGTGGAATAACACACACGCTGCCGAAACCCTCCACCTGAACACCCATGAAACTATGCGGGATTGGCGCAACGGCCGCTAAATTCGTACGGTATGCGTCTGAATTTTAACTAAATACATAATCGCGTCTCTAGTATCTTTTGAAAGCTTATCGGAACGTGTGAAGATGAAACGAATGCTAGAATATGAAGGATTAAATGTATAGTTGACAGAGGTGGGCAGTAGCGCGCTACATGTAGCGGTAGCGGCACTACATTTAAGCAATTGTAGCGGTAGCGCCCGCTACATTTAGAGCATGTAGCGGTAGCGGCAGCGGCCGCTACATTTCAAAGTAGCGCTGCCCAGCTCTGATCGTTTAACATCATTCGTGGAAAAGTATCATCATGGATAGAAGTGATCAGAAATCGGCCGGCGAGTTATACGGAAAGCTTACTTGGGAACGGGTGAACGTCTTTTAGCACTTCGCTGAGTATTTCAATTGTTGTATTGATTAGATTTATCAATATACAGGCATGGTCGTCTCTCATCCAATCTACAGTATAAAACAAAGAAATATTGAAGTTATAGGTACTTGTTATATATTTTCAAGTAGAGTGTCCTCTCCATGAGTGCAAAAGTTGTTGCAAGCTGGAATTTTTAAAGCTGCCTCATTTTAGTTTGTGACTACATAATTTTTAATTATATTTACGTCGGAGCTAATTGCTGATGTACTTGGTACTTTTCGATGCCACGCCAGAATCTCCAACAAACATAATGTATTCAACAACAAACATAATGAATTAAAAAATACTCGACTGTGTCTTGGGCATATCGTTTTCTCGTGATGCCTAAGGAAGCAATTTCTACTTTCTAGTCACTCAGCTGGCTCGCGGAGACGTAGAGTCTCTTACGCTTTCTTCGTTAGCTCTTCCACGTTATATACTTCGGATGTAAAAATGCTTTAGTGAAGAAAATTGTGTTAAAAGTGTTATTTCCGTGTCAGGAAGCCTGCCATCAGGTCCTCAGGCCCCACAAGAACGCGCCTAATCGCCCCGTCTCGCTCCTTGTAAGCGGCAAATCACTTGAATTTTTTGACACGTTCGGCCGAGCCCGCGCTGCGTATCCGTGATACGGCACCCTCGGCTACCCTCGACGATTTTTTGTAAAGAAATATTGAACACTAAACCTCATGTATGCGTATTAGTATATATCGCTGAGAATATTATGACGATATTGGTATTAATTAATAATATTAGTATTATGCCGATAAAAGTTTGTTTTTGGAAAATCAATGTAAGTGATTCTACCATGAAATAGAAATAGTTGCTTAATGATCGATCATATGGTCCAAATTGCTCATTTTTATCCAATCAATTTTTGATATCTACTCATTATTGATGCTATATTCTCTAAAAAATTACCTACCTTCACTGTTCATCACACACAAATTATTTCATGTAAAAAGTTTTCTACCATGTTTAAAATCTATTCGCAAGTGAGCTTACCCATCATTGAAGTTTATAAAAACTATTTTCGGTCTTAAGTGCTTTTTCTTACAGCGGCATCAAACTGTAGGAATTTCCGAAAAATTTCTGGACTCACATTTTTACTGGTGATGAAGTATAGCGCAAAGAATCCTCAGCCTCCTTTGATGTCTGCATCAAGAATATTTCAGGTCTGTAATCAAAAGAGCTTATGAAACTTACTCGTGAAATTTGTCTGCTTGGAATCACGGTTGAAGATATGGCGTAATTGACTTTAAGAAGTTTTGCCTGAAACGGTTCGTGGATATTTCGAATTGCTGTTTAATTTTTAAAGGAATTTTAAGGCAACTTTAATGGGAACAGCCAATTACGAATGCTTACCCGAGTCCATGATGTTTGATTTCACTTAAAAAATCTTGTTTATTCCGTCGCTTTTGAGTGCACGAAGCCTGCAACAACTCTAACAGCGTTTGAATGTGTTTGTTATTGTGAATTGTATCTGCTAATTGTGGTTGTTATTGTACATGTAGCTAGCGGTTGTTATTGTAACTACTTTATGTGGTAGTTATTGTACTACCTGCTACCTGCAGTTGTTATTGTACCTGCTACCTGCGGTTGTAATTGTACCTGCTACCTGCAGTAGTTATTGTACCTGCTACCTGCAGTAGTTATTGTACCTGCTACCTGCAGTTGTAATTGTACCTGCTACCTGCAGTTGTAATTGTACCTGCTACCTGCAGTTGTAATTGTACCTGAACAAATCGCATGATGGCCTAAATGAGCGACATGTACAATTCCTGTCTTTAAGTGAGGCCACAATTGTTGGTCCTAGTTGCCTATTTTGCGTGCATAGCTTCGTTATGCCCACACCTTAATTCTAATTATCTGTGTATTGTAATCGTTGGGAGTGATTAGTGTAGTTACCCAAAGTAAAAATTATTCTCAAGAGAGTATCTTCTATAAAATAAGGGTTTATTATGAAGATTATCAAGCTTAGTGCGGTTGAAATTTCAAATGGGACCACAATATTTAGTAATCAAACAAAAGTATTCGAATGCAAATTAACGCCTATGACCGAAATTTGGCCGTATTATTATATGTTGCAAAATTATTTCAAATTTAAAGCGAATTAAACTTAATAATCTTCATAAGCAACATTCATTTCATTTGGCCAGTTGACCGCTTTCCCGACATGAGATCATTAGCGCTGTTTAATAATGAGGAACATGCTGCATCGCTCCTGTAGCTGCTTCATTATTCCTGCACCTTCTGCGTTATTCTTGCAGCTGCTGCACTATTCCTGCAGCTGCTGCACTATTCCTGCAACTGCTGCACTATTCCTGCAGCTGCTGCACTATTCCTGCAGCTGCTGCACTATTCCTGCAGCTGCTGCACTATTCCTGCAGCTGCTGCACTATTCCTGCAGCTGCTGCGCTATTCCTGTAACTGCTGCACTATTCCTGCAGCTGCTGCACTATCCCTGCAGCTGCTGCACTATTCCAGCAGTTCGAGTGTACGTATCCCTATCGTGGGCTGATGCTACGACAAGGTAGCACAGTACAGCTGCTCTGCGCAATGTACTTCATGATATTACAGTGCTATGCAGTAATGCTACTGGGTCCTGTAAAGTCTACGTTCAGGGGTGTAGAGTACTGCTCCATGTAGTTTCTCGCTCTGCAACCATTCCGAATATAATCATTATATAGCACAAATTACTTGTTGTTAGATTGGTTTTACATTGAATTTCCTTTACAATTTTCAAACTTATTCACTATTGTAATGATGAGCAATGTAATTTTATTAATAATCAATTAAATTCAAAATTACTCATCGTCGTATGGAAGCGACATATCTTACGAAATCGCTCCTATAGAAGATTGTTCCGAGTTATTATTATATGCTATGGATTAACTGTGCATGGGAGTGACGTGTGCGCTGCAGCGTGATGGTCTGTGTCATAACAACGCTGCAGTCAGCGCCACCGCCCTGCAGGACGTTTAATCAACGTCTATTCAACAAAACAACGTCGAATTCAACGTTGATTCAACGAAACACCGGATAATTCAATGTTAATTTAAGTTTGATTCAACGAAATAATTGATTCAACGAAATAGTTGAATTCAACGTTGATTCAACGAAACACCGGATAATTCAATGTTAATTCAACGTCGATTCAAAAAAATAACATCAAATTCAACGTTTATCCAACGAAACGACGTTTAATTCAACGTTGATTCAACGTCTGTTATCAGGGTTATACGTCTTCAGGTAACGGCGTAGTACAGCAAGGCATTCATTTATTTCTAGAAAATGAAGAGTAACGATTATATTCTTATGTAAAAAGCTCACGGTAATTCTGAAATCGAAAATAATACCTTGCTTTTCTTCGAGGCTTGGGTCGGTCTAATGGTTACGATCACTCAGACTAGTGTAGCGAATTAGGAGATCGAGAACCACAATTAAGTGCACGTTTCGAGGCAAGTTTGGAAATTTTTGATCAAAATTGGCAAGGTCGAGTGGTTGAAAATCGGAGACCGACATATCGCCTAGTCGAAAAGCTGACACCACTATATTTTAATTTAGAAATTAAAATGAAATACGAGTGAGTCCCTTAAAACACGGCGTTCGTTCTGAATTCGACACCTTATATTAAGAAAAGTTTATAGTGTCATTACATGTATTTTTTCGTTCATTATCATTAATAAGTTACTCTAAGCTCTCGGCCATACCGTAGGTCGACGAAAGATGTCGTTAATTAACTCAAGCATTAAATCATTTAATATACAGATATTTATTCTCTGAGGAATTCAATTGCCTAAATTATCATTTATGATGTGGTTTAAAAGCATTAATCCCTCCTACCCCTGCTTGCAGGTATCAAATTGTCGTTAAAACCTCACGCTGCCTCCAGATGTCGCCACTGCGACGTGTCAATTCCCTGTTAACATCCGTGGAAGTTTAGCATTTATTAGCGCATTTCTCATTTATTGAAAAAATACACTAATGTGCTCGCCATGTCCGTCTGTCCGTCCGTCTGTTTGTCCGCGACTTCATGTTTTCGCCGACGAGAAAATGCGCTCTCTGTCACTCACTGCAGTGAATACTGAGTTATATTTTCGAATATATTTGTGGTTAACGCAGTGCAGTGCAATGCGAGAAATATCTCCGATATCACAAGGTGAGCAGAATCACCAGTAATTATGTAGCATGGTCACTTTCTGTTAAACCAATTATATCATTACTTTACTCTGTTCCAATTATTCTAGATTCCACATTATTGAATAAAATATACGTTTAAAAATTACTTTTTAAAGACAACACTTCTAAAGAATCCAGTGTCTTAGGCAGTGTCCAGTGTTTTATTAGGAATTTTCTTAATTTTCTAAATTATTTATTTTGTCACTTGATTCATGCACTGTCTCCAAATTTACGCAAGTTTGCAAAAATTCAGATCGATTGGATAGGTAGAAGCGTGTTAAATATCGATTATAAGATTTGTAGCAGACAGACAGACAAACAAACAACAAGAAGTGAAGTTAAAGAGAAGTGTTGTAAAAATAGAACAGCACCAGCGTTGGTCAATTATCTGCCACTGAATTTGAATCATTTGCATTGAAATTCTGCAAAAATTATTTTTGTAGAAGTTTCGAGGAAATTATTGTAAACATGTCTCTAATGCATATTATTTCTTTATCATTTTTCTTATAAGATAATCATGTCGGTAAATTTTATGTACGCTAAATCTGAAAAAATATCCAACTATGCTTGAAAGCCACGAAAAAAGGGCGAAATTATTAATTTCTCTAAGGAAGTTGATGAGCCTGGGGTAACTTTAATTCTGGTCGCAATTTCTGCAGAATTTGTGTCTAGTGACGGTCATGTATGAAAGTTTTTACACCCGTAGGTACTTCCCCTCGAGCTCCTTGAATATTTCTTCTAAACACTTCGCTAATGATTCATATTAGTTGCCTGCTCTTCAACTTGGTAAAGGAATACAAATTTTGGCCTAGAAATAATTTCCGAACACAGTTTTATCAAAGTTCACAGTTGATTCACATCGCATAATTCTTATTATTATACAAAGAACATTTTGTCTCAAAGCTTCAGTGTAAATAATGCTAAGCCAAGAAAGCGATTTTCTCCGCCGAATTTCCAAGACATATCCTGGATCTCTATTAATTAAATTTCACGTCACACAAAAACGATTCCGAGTTCTTTAATCTGGCTTAAATTGATGCAGCGGCTGTGGCCTTCAGTGGAAACGCTTCGACTGACTCTTCAGTGAATATCAGACATGAATATTCTAAAGGCGATATCCTGCCGACAAACCAAGTCTCGAAACAAAGACACCAACACGTTGATAGAGCCTATATTTGATAACGATCGCTGCTGCCGATTACTTGAGAGTCTGAAACATTTTTATTTGGAACAGTAAATAATAATAAATAGTTTACAACTATATTGCAATTCCTAAATTCGAGGTGCTGCTTTAAAATATAATAAAAATATCGGGACAGGAACGCATGAAACTAATTATGAGTTGTCGGGAATATGAAAGGCGTTCGAACTAATCTGTGTCAATGGTAGCATAATGAATGAGCCAACGACGGACGATGCTGGTAGGTATTTAGTGTGCCGTCAATGCGATGCCCGTTGATTGTCTCGTATTAATTCTACCAGGTATCCTACCAGGTATCCTACTGGTATCCTACCAGGTATCCTACTAGGTATCCTACCAGGTACCTGATGCTGGATAGGTATCCAGTGTGCCGTCAGTGCGATACCAGTTGCTTGTCTCGTATTAATCCTACCAGGTATCCTACCAGGTATCTGATGCTGGTAGGTTGCTTGTCTCGTATTAGTCTGCTATTCGGATACAATTAGGAAAGAATATTCCATCAAAATGGTTTAGTTCAAAACTAAAACTTAGAAATTAGAGCTTATCTCTAGAGCTCTGGCAGAACTGAATCAGTCATTGTTTTCTATCTTAAAAAATCAATTGAATCATTTCGTGTTTTTTAAAATTATTTTTGTAGAAGTTTCGAGGAAATTATTGTAAACATGTCTCTAATGCATATTATTTCTTTATCATTTTTCTTATAAGATAATCATGTCGGTAAATTTTATGTACGCTAAATCTGAAAAAATATCCAACTATGCTTGAAAGCCACGAAAAAAGGGCGAAATTATTAATTTCTCTAAGGAAGTTGATGAGCCTGGGGTAACTTTAATTCTGGTCGCAATTTCTGCAGAATTTGTGTCTAGTGACGGTCATGTATGAAAGTTTTTACACCCGTAGGTACTTCCCCTCGAGCTCCTTGAATATTTCTTCTAAACACTTCGCTAATGATTCATATTAGTTGCCTGCTCTTCAACTTGGTAAAGGAATACAAATTTTGGCCTAGAAATAATTTCCGAACACAGTTTTATCAAAGTTCACAGTTGATTCACATCGCATAATTCTTATTATTATACAAAGAACATTTTGTCTCAAATTAAACAAGTATTTCACACAGTATTGAACTTTGATGCGGAAGATCTAATCAAGATCTAATTTGCATGCCTGTCTATCTCTGTTCCATTGGAACCGTTCATGATAGATCTTGGCTTGTTCGTGGCTTGGCAGCCTCGGCGCATTGATTAGGTAGTATTTACTGGGACGGGATTAATTAAACTCTGAAGACATGCAACGCATGCCTTCCCTTAACGGGTCTCATTCGGCGGAAGCTTTATGTTCTGCGGCCAATGTTGCATGTTTAAGGTTTTCTCTTCCCACGAAAATATTATATTAGGATAATGTATTATACCTACCTAGCATGTCATATAGTATTACCTATAGCAGGATAATGTATCAATATAGGTAATAGCAGGATAATGTATCAATAATTATAATACATAAGAAATATATTGTCTGCCTCCATGTTAGTATTGCTCTGAAGTCCGATTGAAATTATACTTGTATAATAATCGGACTGTAAAGATTTTAATGATAGCTTCTTTCCATAGAATAGGCCCCAGAAAAACAATGTTATTGAAGCGTAATTTTTAATTAATGGAATATAGGAAATTTGCTTTTACGTAGCAAATTAAAGGAATATGTAAGAGAACAATTACCGCAAGAAGATTTGCACAACCAGAGAAGTTTTTTTTAAGAAATCGCTGGCTCGTGATTTCTTGAACTGTCCCGAATGAAGTCTGAATGCTACATAAATGTTTGTAACGGAAATTATGAACGAGAATATGCAAATGAGATAGCTGACAATCCAAAAGCTTTTAATCACCAGCGAGTTATGAAGAGATGAAACGTTGATAGCACAAGACCATAAAAGTAGCATGGTGAGTCCTCGTGTCTAACTTATATCAAAGTATTTAGTAATTAAGTCTGTCCCGTGTCCACGCAAGTCGCTTTCGTGCCCATGTAAGCGGTGGTCTATTCAATAATTCAGATACTACTTAGACGTCAAAATAATGAAGCTCTGGTCTCTCTCATTAAGCCTAGAATCTTATACGGTTTATTAATTTTATTGGAAGAGATCATTATTATTTTATCGAAAGTTGGGGCCGGGTAAGAGGTCTCCCATTAGATCCTCAAGATTCGTGGATGCGACTCCTATTTAGATGTGATGGATGCTTTTTTTTTTCTGATGAGGTCCTGGTCACTGGATATAATACATGATATAATTTGCTAATTATTGGTAACTTTGAGAATAGTTTTGACTCGAATTTTTAAGGCTTTGGTTTTCGCTGCCGCCGGGATACCACCTATAAACATAAATCTTAATGCAATGCTGTGCCACAAAATCTCTCTTGATGTGTGTAATACCTAATTCAAATTCGTAATTTTATCTTGAATAATGAGTGAACTAATTTCAATATGTTTTATGTGATATAAAGATTCTTGCATATAATTTATTTTTTTTATGTTAAATAAGTCATAACATTACAAGGGTACTTCTCTGGAGTCTCCAGCGCATTCTGCTTAACTGTTGCTTTAGTGGTAAATTTAAACAAAGAAAACAAGGAAATTATTTTTCAAAGAATATTTAAGAACCTGGCATTCTCGAGGAGTTCCTTACATATTTTCTTTGAACCCTTCTCGTGTTCTTAGAACTGCGGCTCACAGCACCGAATTCCTTGGCAGATTTTGGCACAAAAATTTTGGGATTTTAGTTCTATGGCAAATTATTTTGGCTTAGTTTAAGTCCTTCATAATTGTAATTGGTCTCTCATAAATGAAAATAGTTATATTAGATACAAAGATGTAAGTTGGTCAATTACAGCATGGGCGATATCACCCTCTGATCGACAACTTGGTGACAATCTTCGATTGAGATCTGGCTGCATAGAAACAAGTTATTTCCAGCGTTGGAGTCGAATACCTGACAACAAGTTTCCTCTGGGAAGTTTGTCAAAGGAAATATCTCATCATCTTGACTGAGCAGCGTCTGGAGAATGACTGCTTCGTCGACACGTATGACTGAGCAGTGTCTGAAGAATGACTTTGCTGCGTTGACACGTATGACTGAGCAGTGTCTGAAGAATGCCTTTGCTCAGTCGACATGTTTGACTGAGCAGCGTCGAGAAGCAAGGCAACTGGACCGAGATGCTTGCTTTTTGCGGGATGCAAGAATATATTAAGATTTTCTATAAATAAATCGTATCGTTCACTGGTACATTTTGCTAGAAAAATCTGTCATTGATGCAATTTTGATCAGGAATTATTTTTTATCTTTAAATCGGAATTATTATTATTAGGAATTATTTTCAATCTTAAATAAACAACTGTTTTGAAGATCTAGCTTCTCGATTTTTTTGTGAATGGCATCTCAAATCAGTTGCTTGATCGTACATGGGCAACTCTGAAGCCTTCTGGTGTATATAGTATAACTTCCGTAGTTCGCTTCAATGCAGAAAATATCAAGTGATTAAATCTTCTTCTGCAGTGAGTTGTTATTACTTAATCCTTCACCTTCGCATGAGCAGCGTTCTTACCATTCATTTTTTTCAGCTTACAAATGTTTGTTTTTTTTTGGCATCTGATTGAACTATACTAAGCCACAGATTTTGTAATCAGGATCGTATTGAACATGAATAAATTGTAGATATTATAACTAGGATCATGCTCAATATGGTTTTAAACGGCTCAAATAAAGATTACGCCAACAAAGTTCATTACCAGGATCAGGTCGAAGAAGTTTGAGTGAAAATTGCATTTTCAAGATTGCCCTAAGAATTATTGTATAAATTAGAGCACACATTACATAGTTTTCGTGGAAGCAATGCTAATATCGCTCGTTTTCTCGTGAGCTTTGAATAAATATCCCAAAATATAGTATTGAATATGATCATGCGAGGTCCGGAGAACGTTTTTATATGCATGCCGCCCGGTTCTTTCGTCTGGAGTATTTCATCTCAAGTGTCGCATATTTTGTGCAGCGAACTGGCGAAACGCTGCAGCGCTGCACGATAATGGCAGTGCGATCTCCATTCCAGGGCCTATACTTTAAAAAAAGTTAGGAGATCGTATGTTCATGAACCAATCATTGACGGCCTTTTAAGCAAAATCCACCAATCATAGTCAAGAAAATAAAGCGTACCTAAGTACTTACGTTCACTTAGCGCGTTTTGAAAGTATGGCCCCAGGGCCTATACTTTCAAAAAAAATTAGGAGATCGTATGTTCATAAACCAATCATTGACGGCCTTTTAAGCAAAATCCACCAATCATGGACATTAAAATTGAGCGTAAGTATACTTACGTTCACTTTGCGATTTTTGAAAGTATGGCCCCAGAAGCAGAACGTTGCACATATTCGCAGAACTTTCATCGTCTGTCAAATGCTGAATGACAAAAAGGCGCCTAAGTTAATGCATAAATAAAACCTGATAAATTACATAATTGTTCGCAAATTCATAAGTTACGACTAAAATTCTCATTCTTTTTCTCTTAATTTACTTATGAGAACTCCTCTTCGCAAATTCGTACTGAAATTCCAATTGGTAATTCCAGTTACTGAGAAAGCCTTCTGGTAGTTTGATGAAATTTTAGGTTCTTGAATTTAAAAGTAAAAGCTTAATAGAATTTTATGAGCACGCGTCTAATTTAAGTGAATTATTAGCAGAGTTTCAGAATCCTTGCACAATAAGACAGATAAAAATACTCTTAAATATTCACGTACTGAAAAAAATATGTTTTCAGATTATCGATGTCGATTGCCAGAATCTCCAATAGATAGAAATGGATTGATTTACGGTCGCTGTGAATTTGTATCATAGAAAGCGTTAACCTTTCTTTCAAATCCGGAAGTTTAAAACGTGTGAATGCTCGTATCAAAAGGTGCAAGTAAAAACCGTCGCTGGGGATTAGAACTTTACTCTGAAAAACATCGTCGTTATGAGCCATAACAAGATATATTTTTCTGTACATGCCTATGACTCTCAATAGAGACACCAGTGATGGCATCTCTTCACTAGACGGAAATCGACCTAAATTTTAATTTAAAATTATCTATAGTAACACTGGTCGAAATACATTAAGTCTAAACTCTCAAAATCGCTTCACAGCAACAGTAAAGATAACATTCTAATACTAGGGATTAGAATTCTCCATTAACTTAACTTAACCAAAACCATGGGTTTTGGTTAAGTTATTCACTCTATTAATAAAATTGTCAACCTGCTTATTTGCGCATATTTAATTACACTGACACATAATAAGTATATATCGTTTGTTTCGCAATGACTTATTGAATTTTATCAGTATTCTCCTGGACACGTATTTCTTTTGGAAGCATTTCTGACTTCATGAAACGTTGAGCCAGATTAATCGAGAGCAATTTTCTGTGAATGGTTCGCATAATAAAATTTAATTAGGACAAAAAATATAAAAAAATTCATTGTGCCACAAAATTGGCGACATTATCATTACACGTATCGTGAACATGCGCGTCAACGGGCAAGTTAAAGAGTAGAACTTAGAGCTCAAACCTGTTGGACTTGAACTTTAACTTTAACTTATTGACTGTAAGTTTCACATATGACTTTAACTTTAACTTTTAGGACTGTAAGTTCTTGTTTATTCTGAACAGAGGTTATTTTCCTTCCATATTTTATCTATTGAACGAATAAGATGAGGTTCTGCAGACGCCAGTGCAGCAAATGCCATGAAGGTTCCCTGTCGTTTGCATGAATGTAAGATGCCCTCTTAAGAATTCATTAATGCGAAAACATTTAGGTGGATTTACGAAACTGCTTAAGAGGTTCTATTCATTTTAATGGTGGTTTCTGATGGGGTATAAAATAATGCGTTCAATGTATATTTTAACTATCGTAGTCATGCTAATTTATATTTTATTATTTTTCCAATGGAAATAAATTAAGTGATCGATTTTGTTCTGAACATTAATTAGGGTAAGACAATTATTTACAATGACAGCAATCGGATTATACCCTAACATAGAGCAGCTTGCAGGCCAGTCTATAGGTGCAGGCTGGCCTTCCCAGCTCTAGGTGCTGGCTGGCCTTCCCAGCTCTAGGTGCTGGCTGGCCTTCCCAGCTCTAGGTGCTGGCTGGCCTTCCCAGCTCTAGGTGCAGGCTGGCCTTCCCAGCTCTAGGTGCAGGTCAGCCTTCCCAGCTCTAGGTGCAGGCTGGCCTTCCCCCAACCAACAATGAATAATTCTTGATATAAATCGCTGAATAATTTTATAAATGAATATTAATACACCGCATAAGCTTTATACACGCATATACTCTGCTTCCTTATAGTTACTTCAACATTTATCAATGCTACGGATTACAAAACACATTTAATTCACATGCAAAGCACCACGGAATGACTTTCTTATACTCATTCAGTGTTAAATAATTGATACAAAGCTTAGCAATACTTTAAGTAGGACGGGTGATAGTGCTAGCTTAATATTTAATCTATGTCTGGGCGCTGGTTATATCTTATTTCAATGATAATATCTTATTTTAAGTAAGTTTTCATGACCGACGTATGGATTCTCACCCCCGGAGAAAGCCAAGCATGAGTCATGAAATCATGAACTAGGATGTAAGTTGTACAATCATTCATAGTGAATAATGTTATGTATATACGACACGCAACTCACACAAAATTCACTTAATATAAAATCCACTTATAATGAACAATTCAGTGAATATACAAACTAGTTAGTGAATATATATTTACACTCTGGAATAATTCAGTATGAATACCTTCTATTTGTTAATTACACTCCAGTGAATATTTTGAAAATATTTTATGCATTGACAACGCATAATTGTCACATTGTAATTTTTAACGGATTTAATTATGCACAATCGATTTTGGAGAAAATTGAGTCTGAAATGAGTTTTCCTTGATATTTACCATTAATATGAGCCATTTGGTAATGATTTATTATATTTTTTTTTATATATGATGAGCCATTCGGCAATGGTTTAAATTTTTTTATAGCGTTTGCTACATGCAATATTTTAGAAACATTTACTAATATAAAAGAATAGTTATTCACTAATTTAACACGTATATATTCATGATGTATACGTGCCTTTGAAATCCACCATTTAAAGTTGAAAAAAAGTTCTAGCGCATAGCGAGATGGCAAAACATTTTATCCGTCTACGATCACAGAATTTTACCAGATCAATTTTTATTTAGATTGTAATCTGTCCCTTCTCATAATTACCTAAAAGATATTATAATAAAATAACCTTCCAAAATGACAATCATCTCCTAAAAAATCACCAGAAAATGCTCTTAGCAATTTATCGAAGTCACGGTGCATTCAGAACTAGCCGCAATATAATGACTGTGATGTAATGTTGAACTTCATCGTTTATCAAAACAAGCTTCCATACTTTAGCTGCAGAGTCGATATTGTTTTTATCAGCAGAAAAATTCACGGAAAAATGTGCATTTTTAACAATTTTGATTCATTATCAACGGGGCAGTGTTGTTAGCTTTGAAGCATCTTGCACGTTTCTCTGTGATGACTAGCAATATTCTACACACAAAATATATCGAACTCATGTATTGTGGTGCCAATTCGATGAGGGTAGTTTCGGTCGCATTTTTAAAAAGAACGATAAATCAAATTTAGCATATTGGTCTTATTTAATGTTTTCGAAAGGTAAAGATATATATATATAAAAGTTCGTCAATTATTATTATGGCGACACGACCGTATAGGGTACGAAGTTCTGAGCTCAGCCTTGTTATTAAACACTTGTCACCGAAAATTACACGTGTTAAAATAATGGAAAATTGCACGTGTTAAAATAATGGAAAATTGCACGTAATAAAATAATGGAAAATTACACGTGTTAAGTGATTCAAAATTCATCGGGTTGATGATAGAGCTGACAATCGCGCCCGTTGCACTGCAATGATTAACTTAAAAGCTTTCAGTATATCAGGTAATTTAGTTATAATATACAGAATATCTCTCAGACTTCAGACAGCAATTTACCCCTTGAAGACTAGGAATGGTATTGTTTATTTATACAAACAAATATTCTATGGACGATTATAGCTTATTTCTAAACATATTCACCTGAAACGTGTGAAGCAATAAATTCTTAAAAATTATTCTGCTGTTCGATGCCTTGCGCAATCTCTAGTGCTCTTATTTTAACATTTAATATACTATTCTTTAATAATTATTATGTAAAAACTTAAGCAGCTCAGGCTGAACACACATTAACATTAACTAATTAACATCTACGCCTAAAAATTAGTAATGAAATTTGGTGGAAAATTAGTGGAAGTGGAATGAAAAATAACAAAGTGTAAGCTTCGTGCCACAAGCGTAAGTTCAGAACCAATAATCACTCCCAGTATGAATAAAGTTACAGTTTACACGGACATATAACAACACAGTGTCATGGATTTAACAGATGAACATTGTTCTTGTTCTTCAAGTTAGAGTAATTGATGTTATTGTGCTGTTCATGGTCACCAAGAATATTTGTGTCCAAAGCAGGTGAATCCTGTGCGTCACTGATATTCTGTAACTTTTTTGCAAATAAAAAAAGCTTTACCTGTGTTGGTTTATAATTAAGGAATATAGAAAAGCTCCCCCTGTGATGGTTTAAAAGGTACTCAACGTAGCAATAATACATGCACAATCAAGCGCATAAATTATGTTTGATAGCTTATACAAGTTGTATAAATAAGCACACACAAAGACACTTAAATGAACACACTAAGCTAGAAGGTTTGCCCGGAATGGCGCGAAATAAATCGTTGCCGTTTGAGTAAACTATTTTTCCGAATTTCGTCGTCCCGAGTCGGGTTATTTTAAATCCAGTTAATAAATTTGAAACCTATGTAAGAGAGGCCCGGCCAAAACCACATTTAGGAATGAACTACCATTTAAATCATGTTAAAGAATTTGAAGTAACTTTTCCTTTTAAAAATAATGTACACTTGCGATAGCAGAGATAACATTTTAATTTTTATATCTCAATTTTTTTAACTATAATGTGCCCATGCGATAGCAGAAATCACATTTTAAGTTTTAAATATCACATTTACCTCAAATTTTCAAGGTCATAGAATTTCGCCAATTAAAATAAATTTCCATGAAAAACGCTCAGCTTCTTTGTATTCACGACGCCAGCCTTCATATATACTCACAAATCTTGAATTTTCTCAAAAATTGAATGGATACACGCATGTAAATGCTGACTGTTGAACATCTGGTCATTATATAGCGAATAAAAGATATCTTTCCAGCGTCATATAATGAATAATAATAAACTTTTAAACGTCATATAATGTTGCATCCTTTTATGTGTTTTTGTTTTTGCTAAAATAATGGTGCCGTCTTCTATCGAATAGCAAAAAATATGTGCACGCATCAAGGCGCTACCCGATTATTTTTTTGCCCCTTAAAAGTAAAGCGAGGATGATTTTAATGGACTTAATTGTAGCATTAATGTTTATAAAAACTTTAACCTAATGATCTTCATTTTTGTATTAAAACCGTTACTTGTTTCGTGGATGTTGTTATGCTAACTACAATAGAACTCGGGTGAGTGGACTATGTCATGGGCATTGCGTGTTGATTGAATGCATGTTTCGTCTCGATGTTCCCAGTTGCGTAGAGAAACAAATTTTTATTCATAGATAATATCCTATAAATTTAATTGCGCGCTTTCCAAAAACGCAAATGAATTGGAGGTGAAAGATTTCTATCTTTAAAATCAGCATACATGTGTATTAAATAGAACCTTCACTTAACACACGGTGCACTTGCTTTTTTAAAATACGTTCTTCCAACAAGTTTTTTCTCAATAAGTTTTTTCACAAACAACTTTGGTGGTTGAAAAAAACATTATTTTAAGCTAATTAATGCAACACGCGTTTCAAATTTACATGCTTCGTCGTTTCGATGTATTTTCTTCTCGGTGTCACAATGAATTAACGTTCGAAGTATGGCTTAGGAGGTCGGAATCTTTTCGCTCAAGTTGACTTTGGTTTCTTAATTTCGTCGGGGCATCAGGCAGCTCAATTGTTGACATCAAATTCACTGCTGAATCTGACTGCTGGCGTTGCGGAAACTCCGAGAGCGCGTCTCTCGAGAAGTCTTGTTTTCCAAGATATTTTGGAGCGCAATCTAAATCTCTTGTTGATCTCTCGAATTTGGATATCGGTGAAGTGACAGGTAAAATTGAAGTGAGATTCCTAGCAGAATCCACTGAAGGATTAATGAATAATGCGTCGTTTTTACGAGCATCTATGCGAGCGATGTTGTTTTGAGCTAACGGATTAATGTTCGTGCCGTCGATAAAATTATCACATGAGAACCGGATTGCCGGGGTAAATCTCTCAGCAGACACTTCGCTATTCCGTTCAACTGGATGTGTATTGTGGAGTATATTCGGCTGCGGGTGTGCGTCTCCTGTGAGTCTCTGACAATCGTTGTCACTAAACGAATATAGATGATGGTGGTTGGCTGTACTCGTCATGTCCAAGCTATCATACTCTTCCTTATTTATGCACGTATTATCATACTCGGTGTTTGTTTTACTGTTCAAGACACTATCAAAATTATTTTGCCGTTCTTCCCCTCGCGGAGACCCCGAGATCATCTCTGAGCCATCCTTCAAATTTGAATATCGAACGCTCTGATAGGCGCCGACTCCAGGATTTCGAACGTCGTTGAGATCTGCGGCGTGTGTCTCTGGAGGACGCGACGAGCTTGTCTCATTTCCGAAACTTCTGGATGCAAAAAGACCTGGTGATTCATAATTAACTTGGGTGTCACTGGTGTGTGACACCAGAGGGACTGTGACAGGTGTCGCTTCCTTTTCCGAAGAGTCTTCGCAAATCACGGCCAAGACAGGCGCCTTCACCGTCGCTGTCATAGGTATGGCCTCGCTATAAGATGGAGAAGAAGGGGTATATTAAAACAGCGGGTCATGTTCAGTGGTTGGAAGGAGTTACTAAATTTGAATGTTTTAAATGAAAATGATGGAGTTTGAACAGAAGCAATTATGACAGTTAAATTTGATACGGCGGGTCATGTGCAGTTGTAATGGAGTTACTCGATATGAATGCTTCAGAAAAAAATCACAAAGAACGGTTAGCCATAATGACAGTCAATTTGACACGGCTTCATAAATTTTGTAAAGTTTCAATAGTCTGTTGCTTAGGAATAAAAATTGCGCAGATAGTCACCTAACTATAAGTAGGAAAGCGAAAGGCAATGTGAAAATTATCCGGCTGGACCTTAAATTTATGATCAATTTTGGATTCGATCAAAAATTGTATAAGATGAACGGCTTTCATGCCGTGGAGAGTGATGCATAATGATCTATAAAGGAAAGTTGAAAGCGAGCAAATATTTTCCTGCTATCTAAAGTGAATGAGAAAAATATTATGTTATAAAGTTCAGGAAGAAAAATCAATTTCAAACAGGACTCCATCGCCTCTAATCGTGCTGAGACATGACATGTTTAAGACACTATCGAAATTATTTTGCCGTTCTTCCCCTCGCTTTTGCATATAATCTTCAGGGAAGGAAACATCATTCTGAACAAGAACTAGTGTTTCAAAGACGAGTTATCTGTAATACATTATACTGAATAAGACGTAGTGTTTCAAAGACGAGTTATCTGTAATACATTATACTGAATAAGACGTAGGGTTTCAAAGACGAGTTATCTGTAATACATTGTACTGAACATGAGGTAGGATTGTAAAAAACACAGTAGTAGTATTAACAAAAATATTTTCAAGTCCGCTATAATCACAGTTGCTTTCGTAGCTAGAATATTTTAATTTATAATATATAAACTTTCATGAAGACTGAAAATTGATTACGTGAGAGCAATTCAAATGACGCTCAGTAGAGCTCATCCATCGCCAAGTTTACTGATAACCCCGCACTTGTGACCGCGGTGTGTCCTCCCGCTCATGATGATCTCTTGTACATCCGCACTTATTGGTAGGATGAGTGTTGTGACATGGAATTGTGGTGTTATGGTGGGAGTGTTGTGACATATGGTTGTGGTGTGTTGAGAGTGTTTTGTGTGGTGGTGTGGTGGGAGTGTTGTGACATATGGTTGTGGTGTGTTGAGAGTGTTTTGTGTGGTGTTATGGTGGGAGTGTTGTGACATATGGTTGTGGTGTGTTGAGAGTGTTTTGTGTGATGTTGTGGTGGGAGTGTTGTGACATATGGTTGTGGTGTGTTGAGAGTGTTTTGTGTGGTGGTGTGGTGAGAGTGTTGTGGTGTGGGGTGTTGGTGGTGTGATGGGAGTGTTGCGATATGTTGTTGTGGTGTGGTGGCAGTATCGTGTTATAGCGTTTTAATTTGGTAGCAATTGTTGCAGGTGGCAAATTCATGCGAGTGAGAGTGTTCATTTGGATGTTTCTTATAAGTTTATTGGGCCTGATAGTAACATTAAACTATTGATGAGATTAAAATATAGGAGTAAGGAGTGTATGGTTTGTTTAGGTTGTTTGAGTTACATTCATATTCTTGGCTTCTAAATTTTCTTTCTAACTCTCGTTTTAATAATTTAAAAATAATAATTTGTGACAGCCTGATTTGTGCCATTCTGTATCTATACGTACGTAAATACTATACGTAAATTTATTCATATTGTGTTTATTCTGATTTAAACTTTTTTCCTTGTGCGCTCTTCCGTTTGAATATTAAAATAATCTTACTGTTTGAGCATAGACACAAAAAAATTAGAGGATCAAAATATAGTTTTAGCCCCACCTCTGTACGTTGGTGGACATAGAGAAGCGTCGGGATGACTTGAAGAGACTGCGACTGTGCGAGTAGTTAGTGCTGAACTTGCGCAGTGTGATGCGCACCTGCAGCACAAACAGTGATGATATATGCGTAGTGTGATGCGCACCTGCAGCACAAACAGTGATGATATATGCGTAGTGTGATGCGCGCCTGCAGCACAAACAGTGATGATATATGCGTGGTGTGATGCGCACCTGCAGCACAAACAGTGATGATATATGCGTGGTGTGATGCGCACCTGCAGCACAAACAGTGATGATATATGCGTAATATGATGCGCACCTGCTGCTAATATGATGCGCATCTGCTGCTGATATGATGCGCACCTGCTGCGCGAACCATTACACTACTCGCGTAGTGTGATGCGCCCCAGCAGCACAAACGTGCACCGTAATGAGCACTCGACGCACTCACGGCTGCCGCAGCGCACTATAATGAGGCAGTACGGCTGCTGCTGCTGAGTGTTTATGTTGATGCTTGTGCGGTCTCTAGTAGACTTTCGGTGAGGGAACCGCGCTCGAATAGGGCTGTAGAATAAAGACTTTAAGACTTGGTCATTATGATACAGGCGTATAGACATCCTCAACGTATGGCTGCTTTACCTTTAAGGCCTTGAATGTGAACCTTACGGATGAAGAAGCGCGGCTTTAGAAGTTCTCATGCTTTGTGTAATTCATGTCAGCGTAACAAAATGAAAACAAAACTAATTCTTGTTTACCAAAAATAAAATTAAAATTATGAAAATTCATCTCACAATATACATTCCAAATTGAGTTAATGTGGAAAACTTCCCACTTTCCACAACACTCGTACATAATTCACTAACTCACGTGGCTGGCTTTTCAGGCTAATTACTTGTCCAAAAGTGCAAATGAAATTCCAAACGAGCAATATAGGAGCTCATTTTTCAGTTTGGCAACAAGCAATTTCCTGGCGGGGAGAAACGCCAGCTCATTTCATCATTTCGACAGCTTTATTAGGCGACTATTCGTAACCATTCGTAACTATTCGTGAGCATTCGTCTCAATTGCAAGGAATAAATCAGGCTCATTGCGGTCGTTAGGAGACGCAAGGCACTAGTCTGATCAAGCTCAGCCTCAGCCCGCATTTTGACCTCAACATCGGTTAATGTCATTTTCGATTTTATTCTAAATTGAAATTTGCGAAGCAGTTTAGAAAAAATTTTGATATCGTATTATTTATGATGACATTTATTGGGATGTTTCTTATATTGAAAACAACTGATATCGGTGCTTTGAATCTGATTTTTTTTTGTAATTGTTCATAATGGTTTAAAATTTAATCTAAAACGTTCAAAACAAACCTATGTTCTGACTTCTGAATAACGGTGGGTTCCAAGGGATCAAAGTTATCTTAGATAAAATTTGTTAAGGCAAAAAGCTGAATATTTTTCTTTTTTTTTCAGTCATACTTTAAAAACTAAAAAACTTTAATCGAGAAACATTTATCGCTAGAAATTATTGATACTTAATTTAATGTTATTATGAAAAAATTTAATTTTCAAATAATTTTATCAGTCAAAAGTCGGACATGAAGTTACGTCGACTTGGTTGGTCACTTGAGACAATTTCAGCATTTCTAGATATGAAATTGAATCCAAAAGACGTGCTATGAACTTTAATGGCCTACTCAGATGCGGCCACGGCAGGTCGTGATATGCGAGGCTTGTTATGTATCACCGTTTTGACTGCACCAATATCTGCCATCTTCTAAAAGTAGCTCCATTAAATAGTTATGGAAGAGTTTGTTGCCGCCACGGGAAGCTTTTCTTAATTTCCTAATGTTCGGGAAGTCAATGTGATAGAAATTTGGACCTAATTCTTTTATTTAGTTAATATGATATGATTGGTCTACGGACATATTCAAATGATTACACATTGGTTCTCAGTTCATTTATAAAGTAATCAACTTATTTTTTCGATTCTTTCGAGTATTCCTGCAAATTTTTTCGATTCCGTCGTGGGTAATTCAATTAGAATTACCCACGCACATCTTGGTTACGCAAAATTATAAAATTTTGATTCATATCGCCATTTCCTTCCTTAATTATCCTCGCACATCCTGATTTCGTAAACACATAAAACTGTGAGGAATTTCACTCTTCCGTGAATGAATTACCGCGCAATGATTGGTTACGAATACACACAAAATGAGACGAATTTCCCTTTTTTCTGAATGAATTACCCACGCACCTCATATGGTTACTTATTCATAAAAACCGTGCAGAATTTAGCGTTTTTTTGCAGGAATTACCCACGCACCTCATGGTTACTCAATTATATTATACATAAAAACCGTGCTGAATTTTGCGGTCTTGTGCACGAATTTTCCACGCTCTTCATGGTTACTTATACATAAAAACCGTGCTGAATTTCTTGATTTTATGCATGATTTCCCACGCTCTTCATGGTTACTTATGCATTAAAACCATGCTGAATTTTGTGGTTTTGTGCATCGATTACCAACGCTCTTCATTGTCACTAATGCATTAAAACCATGCTGAATTTCCCTATTATGCGCATGAATTACAAGCGCACCTCTTGGTTGAGGAAGCAGTAGATGAGCGCCACGAAGAAGCCCTGGAAGGAAGTAAGGATTGTGTTGAAGTAGCTCCAGGCTGCGAAGGTCCAGGCCCGCTGGTCCAGTAGTGATGACACCATCTGCAGGCTGTTAGTGATGCCCAGCAGCGGCAGCAGCACTATTGCTGCACGCACCGCTTTCCTGCGTGTCATAACAACAGCACTTATCAGCACTAATGTATTTTTTATCATTTATCAGCACTAATAGCGTATTATTGAGCTGGCATGACGACCAGCAGCAGCACTATTGCTGCACGCACAGCTTTCCTGCGTGTCAAAACAACAGCATTTCTCTGCATATTATTATTAGTAACGTATTATTGTGCGCTGTTGAATTACTTTTATGTTGTTTTCAGTAATTATGCATATTATTCTAGGCTAAAGCAACGCTTTTCTACGTGTCAAACAACAGCATTAATCAGCACTGATAAGGTAATACGGTGCCGGCGTGATGCATATAGCAGTGGCAGCAGCACCATAGCACACCTATTTATTAATAGTTAATAATTGGTGGATTGAATAAAATAAAATGCTACTGATGCTATATATTGACGGATGATACGTAGCATTAGTGGAACACAGCGAGTTACCTGGTGGTCCACGATACAAAAATGTTTGTGAAACCCTGTATTATATTAAATTTGTTTAGTTTAAAGCAATGTTGGGGAAATTTTTAATATTCAATATTACAACCTATTCAGCTTTCCGTATTATATGATCGTTAATCATTGGAATCATTCAAGAATCGATGTTAAGAACAGTTTCAATATTCAAGCTTATTAGCTGATGTGCCGTTGGATAGTAAGCATGGTTATAATTGCTTAATACTAATTAAAATAAATTGTTAGCTATGAAATCATCAGTAAAACTTTTTCATCTCCAGCAAGCTTCACCAACACATAGGCTGCGTTCACACTAATCAAAGGCCATATTCTATGAAATCATTACGGTGATCGCAATTTGTCTGATGACCATATATTGCAATTTATCATAAATCGTTGCAAAGTAAATCATACCATCATTAATCCTATTATCTCAAATCCTAGCATCATAAATCCTAACATCATAAATCCTAACATTATTAATCCTAGTATCATGAATCCTAACATCATAAATCCTAGCATCATAAATCCTGGCATCATAAATCCTAGCATCATAAATTCTAGCATCATGAATCCTAACATCATAAATCCTAGCATCACAAATCCTAGCATCGTAAATCCTAGCACCATAAATCCTAGCATCATAAATTTTAGCATCATGAATCCTAACATCAAAAATCCTAGCATCACAAATCCCAGCTTCATAAATCTTAGCATCATAAATCCTAGCATTATAAATCCTAGCATCATGAATCCTAACATCATAAATCCTAGCATCACAAATCCTAGCATCATAAATCCTAGCATCATAAATCATGACACCATAAATCCTAGCGTCATAAATCCTAGCATCATAAATCCTAGCAACATAAATCCTTGCATCATAAATCCTCGCATCATAATCCTAAATCCTAGCAACATAAATTCTTGCATAAATCCTAGCATCATAAATCCTGGCATCATAAATCCTAGCATCATAAATCCTAGCACCATAAATCCTAGCATCATGAATCCTAACATCATAAATCCCAGCATCGTAAATCCTAGCACCATAAATCCTAGCATCATGAATCCTAACATCATAAATCCCAGCATCGTAAATCCTAGCACCATAAATCCTAGCATCATAAATCTTAGCATCATAAATCCTAACATCAAAAATCCTAGCATCACAAATCCTAGCGTCATGAATCCTAACATCATAAATCCAAGCATCATAAATCCTAGTATCATAAATCCTAGCATCATAAATCCTAACACCATAAATCCTAGCATCATAAATCCTAGCATCATAAATCCCAGCATCATAAATCGTAGCATCATAAATCCTAGCATCATAAATCCTAGCAACATAAATCCTTGCATCATAAATCCTCGCATCATAATCCTAAATCCTAGCAACATAAATTCTTGCATCATAAATCCTCGCATCATAATCCTAAATCCTAGCAACATAAATTCTTGCATCATAAATCCTCGCATCATAATCCTTAATCCTAGCATCATAAATCCTAGCATCATAAATTCTAATATCATAAATTCTAGCGTCATAAATTCTAACATCATAAATCCTAGCATCATAAATCCTAGCACCATAAATCCCAGAATCGTAAATCCTAACAGCACTGTCATCGGGCCACGTAAGTTGAGGGCTAATTTTTGTACCCTATCTGTGAACAGAAATTTGATAGCTAAACGCTTATAAAATTTAATCGATCGCAATTTTTTTTAGCATTTGACTGCAAAAATTCTACCGACAATTAACGTGCACAGGAATATTGTACAGAAAATTGG
The DNA here is from genome assembly GCF_000764305.2 of Hyalella azteca. Lineage (NCBI taxonomy): Eukaryota > Metazoa > Arthropoda > Malacostraca > Amphipoda > Hyalellidae > Hyalella > Hyalella azteca. Next base: position 126,471 of record NW_025946531.1, read on the forward strand.
AATTAGATCTGGGGTCGGGGGAATCGGCCACGAGAAAAATGCAATGATATATCCGGCATAACGCTTTCTCTTAGTGATAGGTAAATTCAGTGTGTTTTGGTTTCATCTTTGTGCTGAAATCGAGAACCAATTTAGATACACAAGAGAAAATTGCTATTTTTATTAGATTTTTATTAGTCGAACTCACAGGAAATACGTTTTTCTCTCGAATCTTTAGAGTCAAAACGATCTGTAGGTTGAGGACGCTTCACATGTACACATTTTCCATTAACATTTTCCAAAGCAAGCTGCGCAATCTATGTTGTTTTAAGTTACACCTTTGTTAATAGACTGAATTAGAAGTATTGATTTGACATTTTTATTTGAATTCAGATTTCCAGTTACCTATGTTTTTCAATATGCCTTTTTGATTTCATTTCACGTCTATTGCATGGAGCTTTTGTTTTGAATGCAGCACTAAATTGCTATTTAAACATTTAAAAAGACTATAATCAAGCAGAAAAAATATTTTGGTGTTGGAAATTAAAGGTAAATTGACTGTGAGCAGCGCTACTGTTCAGATGCGGCTAATTAAATCCTCACAGGTAAAAATGCGTGCCGAAAGCATATTGTACTCGATTAATAAGTAAAAATTGTTCAAAATGTCAGCCTTCAAATTATAGTGAATGTACGAGTTTTTTCTTTGCTTTTTATAGCATATTATTTAAGGTAGGCCTTAATTAATTAAAATCCTGACCGCTCCAGATTTTTAATATAAATTCTATAATTTGAATATCTCATTAAAATAAATCTGAGCAACATGTAATCCTATAAAGCTAATGCGAAGGAAAACTAAACTAAAGAATTACTAGAGGGAAATTAACTAAATTTGAAGGACTCACTTGACTTGCTGCGTCTCCGTAGACACGCTCGCCTTCAGTTTCGTGATGAGTACCCGCAGGATGTTGAGTAGGAACAGCAGGTTCGTCTGGAAATTACATGTAGAAAGTTTGTTAACATTTGCCAGCAACATCTCTACGTCTCTGAGTCGATTAGCCGAATAGTGCTTCATTTTTGTAACACTTCTCTTCAACTTCACTTCTTGTTGTGTGTTGGTCTGCTACAAATCATATAATTGATATTTAACACACTTCTACCCATGGTTGAATTAATAGTATTAATTCAACCATGCTTCTACCCGTCCAATCGATCTGAAATTGTGCACACTTGCGTAAAGTCAGAGACAATGCTTGAATCAATTGGCAGAATAAATAATTTAAAATATTTAATAATTTGTTTCATATTAACAAAATTTCAAAAATAATTTATTTACATATTTAAAAATGAAATAATAAATTCATTGCGCATGTGTAACATCGGAGACATTGGCAAGTTTAGAAGTGTTGTCTCTGAAAAGTAATTTTTAAAAGCACGTTTATTTAGGTTCATCAAAGTACAATTCGAATTTAATGTGTTATTTCCCATTACTTCGACTTAGCAGCTGGGGCTGAAAAGCGGTTTTCACACATTCTTTGTAAGGCCGTTAAAATCATGGATATTAGGATTTAAACAGAAATTAGAAATCGTGTAGCGATATAACAGAGATTTTGTACAGGCACATAGGAAAAACTCGAAGCCAGTGCAATTGCATGAAAAATATATTCTCACATTCGCCAACGTTGAGAGTTCGACGCAAAAAATCCTAAACCAATCCTGATAGGAAATACACATGTTTTCAAATTGCAATTTTAAAGGTAATAATTTCAAAGTGTATATTGGAGCAAATTCCCAAACTTTATGCCTCAATTCAAAGCTGCCTCACTCACTGAGGCAGCTGCCTTACTGATGCTAACTCAGTCCTGTGACTTAAGCAATTAACTTGAAACACACCGCGGGATTGTGGGTAGCGTTTGTGGTCACGGGCAAAAATTCCGGCACTTCTGTCACGGGGATATGACAACCACAATAATTTCTCGCTGATAGGCTCGTCTTGACTTTTCTGACTTTTCTTTTTGACTTGACTTTTCTGGCGCTGAATGCGTGATTCTCAACTCTAAATGCAAAATTTATGATCTTATTGTCGTAAATTTTTGAACTTTTCTTCATTAATATACCCTTAACCGCCGTATGCCGCTCTCCAGGAACATAATTTTCAACTTAAATTATACGTAAACTATTGCATGAGCGTAGCAACCTGAGGACGTTTGTAGGCAATAGAGAACATTTTAAAGTTGTCGTACGTGGCGGCAACCATCAGTGCAAGTCATTTTGCGCTCACTAGAACGTTTCCTTTTTAGGATGTAGGCGCGTGACAATATTGCTCCGATTACTCGTGTCAGGCGGTAGAGGGTTAAAACCTTAATATTTAAATGTAAACTTTCGCCTCTCAATGTATTTTTCCTTCTATTACTGTAAATTTTTGTCTTTTTTTCTGAAACATTGTCTTCTTCGTAAACTGTAGTTTTCAGTAGTGCTTGCGACCTTGATTTTTGCTGTATTTGTTTCAATCTAATGTATATTAGCAAAGACATTCAGCAGGCTGTCATTACGCGACTAGAAAGATCACAAAAACTTGTTATCATCCGCATTAGATAATTGCAGCTTCTGGGGAAGTACTAAACCTCAAATGGCAATACTAAAATTACTCACAGATGCTAGATGAAATAGTTATTTTATCTAATATAGATTATTTTTCGTTCGTAGATACGTAGGAACTGTACGTATATAATGATTATGTACAGTGTTTTTTTCAAAATAATTTGTCAAGATAGGAAATAATATATATTGATAAATGAGACACTAAACGTTATGTTTTTCATGTTAAAAATCTGGCGTAATTATTTTACCTATGATAGTGAAAAATATCGAATTGATAAAATGAAATGATACTGTCTAGCAGCATCGTCCGCTCAAAGTGAAATTTAATGCCCAACAATGTCACAATTTCAATATAAACAATCGCTACTACGCTTCCTCTCCTCGAAAAGGTCGCGTGTGATGTAAAAGCTGAACCTATAATAATTGATTGTATGAGAAGAGTTCGCCTAAAACAACATCATATTTCATTTATTACATAATTTGATACTTGATGTTGTAAAATTAATATGTATGATAAGTGCAATATGTCTATATTCCATTACACTTATTCCGCTTAGTTTACACATTATATAAATTACTTTGGCATAATGACTTCTTAATTGATATTTGGGCAAGTGTAGACATGGAGGATGGTAGCCTCGCGAATTCTTGTGCAAAACGATATTCTTTGCATTCCATATTGTGAATAGCCTGTTTATTAATATGGATATTCAAGATCCGGATTAAATATTTATATGTAATTATTGGGCCATTCTCCTTTTTATAATATTTTTATATTTATATATCGTGCTCTATCATCAAAGGAAATGAAGACTAAATAAGCAGTTAAACGCTCAAAAGAATTGCATTGTACTGTATTAATTTCAATTCTCCCGCGAACCCATCACCGAAAGTTCGTTCCTAGTATCAAACTGCACGAGCTTCCTCGCAGCTTTTACGCTTATTGCAGCAAAGTCGAAAGTTCCGTAGACATTTCCAGACTATTGCAGCATCGCAAGCTTCTCAACTTATACAACGGCATATCACTCAGAAAAACAAACGAGACTTTGTCCAAATTTGCAATGTGTGCGTCACCTTGACCTAGTGCTCCCCCTGGCAAAATGGCGTATATCAGTGCTACGTGCAGAAAGAACTATTCACTATTTAGACAACACGACACATTGATTATTCTGAGTACCAGGCTGCTGAAGTCGGCTTTTCCTGGAGCTTTGGTGCCGCGCGCATTCCGGCCAAATTGAAAAGTTTGCGTTCCGAAATGCCTTCCTTGCATTATCTTAATTCGTTTCAAATATACAAAAAAACGCGTATTGCGAATCGAGTTCACGTGAAAGCACTCACAGTGAATACGTGCCTCGAATTATTGGAACTGATTATTAATATTTAATGTATTTATAGAAATTTGAAACAGTCGCCCTAGCAGACTAATATTTTATTATTTTATAATCTTACTATTATATTGTATTTTATTATATCATCAGTGCATTATTAACGGGAAGATCGTACTCGACTAAATTCTCTTTCAACCCGTAATGATTTTACCATTAGCATCGCGATACTTACCTTGTGGTCATTTTTATTTATTTATTTTATTTGTATTCATGGCATTTGTATTATTATCGGGATTCTAGATTCCACTGTTCTAAAGCCGCCAGCCTTTGGAACAGTGGTGGCAGTAGAGTGGCAGTATTGTGAAACTGCATCATTGCATGGCAAGCTTCTCTTAACGACATGACACGCCCCATGCCTGTACTAACTGTCCACCCTACCCGGTGATTGTTTCAACCCGGTGATTGTTAAATCCGTCCTTCTACCCGGCGTCGGTTGCAACAGCCCCCAGAGCGGCCGTGATGCCTGAGGTGTGATGATAGCGACCCTGGGGTGTGATGATAGCGACCCTGGGGTGTGATGATAGCGACCCTGGGGTGTGATGATAGCGAGCCTGAGACAGCAGGTATGGTGCGCTGACAGCAGGTATGGTGCGCTGACAGCAGGCATGGTTCACTGACAGCAGGTATGGTGCGCTGACAGCAGGTATGGTGCACTGACAGCAGGTATGGTGCGGAGACAGCAGACGTGCCCAAGTTCCTACGATTTATGTTCATTGCCAATTAGTCACTTTTCATGCTTCATTTGTCATGTTCAGCTTTATCTCACCTACAGCCGTCATTTTCGAATGAAATGCTCTGCTTTGTGAAAAAAAAAACTAAATTCTCCCCGATCAAAGAGTATTTTTTAGCTCTCTGGTCTCGTTGGGTCAATTTATATTTCGCCCATATGTCAAAAAATTAGGAATATATTCATCGCATTTTTTACATTTAAAAGTTTTTCTCGCCTAAAAGCGTTGTTCATAACATCTTCCACTATGGCTTGAATAATAAAATGCCGTGCCCGCTAATGCGGCAACACAATCTAGCCCAACGTCCTTTTATTTTCTACACCGAAAACAGCGACCATTAATATCTGCCTGCATGCCTTGATTCTAGGTAGCCTTCAATAAAAAATGTTTCCTATGAAAGAAATAGCGTTAAAAACTCCGCTCGGGATTCATTCGATGAGCGAAATTTTTGTAATCAAATAGATTTTTTAATTCCGGCGTGAAAATTGCTGATATGGGATAAAGCAATTCTATGTTGAAAAATAGCAGCCACTTTTTCAACAGTAATGCTGATAATAATTCATCGATTGAAACAAAGACTTGATAAAAATCTTTAAAGTGCTCAAGTTCATCAGTCGTACTTTAAGAATTGGCATATTTTTTTAATTTTTGCGCAACAGTTGTGTTGTCCAATAGACCAAAGTAATACCAAAGAATTAGGCTTCAAAAATGCCTGGAATTTTTTTCTGCTAGTTCTGGCTCATCTGGATGATTCAGGACTGGCTGGATATCGCCTTTAACTATACAACTAAATTTCATGAGCCATTCCACGTGCGAAAAATATCAAAGAAAATTTCCATCGCAACAATCGACGATTTCATTAGCTCGGAATTTATCGTTTTACTTCCGGGTTGTTAATTAATTTCACCTTAATTAAGTTAAAGCATCGATGCAATTCTTCCGTTGAACACAGAATGTTTTATTTAGTTTAGGATGTGCGCAGTTTATGACCTGTAAATTTACCGCGATTTCTTGAGGCTTGCAGTTTCTTACATTTTGTGTGTAATTTCTAATTGAGCTCATTGAGAATAAGATAAGGGATATTGAGGATGACTTAGTATTTGTAAAATATTTTCTGTTTTTCTTGTTTATTTAAAACCAAACCAATGTTTGTTGGATCGTTTTATTTCTAACATTGATAAAGTGCATAGAAGTACCTGCATGTAGCTTGCACATATAGGATACATTGACATAAAGGCAGACCATGGCATTTATTTCATATTGAATCATGCTTAATAATGCATCAGCCACTTTATTATTTATGACTATACGATGATTTATAAGTCATGGAAACTTCACATTTTAATAAGTATCCTCTGTCGGGAAACTTCTAATATGAGATGTTAAGAGAGGCGAAAATATTTTTAATATATAAATCAATTCAATTCACTCTCACCAGAATTATGGCGAGACGCGGGCCTTCCAGAATCCAAAAATATGGGCTTAGACTGTAGCCCCACATGCATCTGAAAAAATTAATATTATTTATTAATATTATTATTTTATAGTAGCAAATAACAAAACACGGAAATGTTCGGTCGGGAAAGGAAATGACCGATTGTAGGAAATCAATTTGGAATTCAGTTAAACGTTGTGATTAGTGACAAATTGGATGAACGAGTAATATTCATTGACCATCGTGAATATGCAGAATAGGGAGAAAATAATTTAAATTTTGTCAATGGGAAAATTGACAAAAGACATTTGCTTCGAAATACATCGTGCAATTGCCACAAGTTAAAGTTTTTATTACACAAAGCATCAAGTTTGTTAAGTATAGAGTTTTTAAAAAGTTTCCTCGATGAGAAAATTTAGAATCAAATAGTAAATTGATAAAAAAAATTTTAATATCAATTAAGTTAATAAATATTTGTACATTTTATATGATGGAGATATATTTATTCAACTTTCATTACCTTTAAGCAAATAGCTGCTCCCGATATACGCTTTTAAATTCTACTTTAGCTCGAGATGACAACACATTGCCCCAACGTTACTGGAATGCGCTTGTCAACCTACGAACGAATTTCGAAATTTGATGAAAGCGTATTTGCGAAAACAATTATTTTCTCCGAAAAATATAAGCAAGTTGTTTGTAGTTCTCGGGTGCCAAGCGAGGGAAGATATCTTGATGGAAGCGGTTTATGTAAGATAACAGAGCCTGCGTTTTTTGTAGAACAGCGACGAACTGAAAATTTTTGCTTATAAGCGCGAACAGGTAAATTCTGGATACATGACATAAAAACATCTGGTCTTTAAGTTGAGTAATTCAGTCAAAAATTGGGGTGGAAATTAAGGGTGAGAAATTTAGGGTAGTAAATTAAGGGTGGTAAATTTAGGGTGAGAAATTTAGGGTAGGAAATAACGGGTGGTAAATTTAGAGTGCTAAATTTAGGGTGGAAAATTTAGGGTAGGAAATTAAGGGTGGTAAATGTAGGGCGGGAAATTTACGGTATGAAATAAAGGGTGGGAAATTTAGCGTAGGAAATTTAGAGGGAGATATTCAGCCAGAGAAATTCAGTCGATTTTAAAAGTTTGATTTTAGCCCTAAAGTAGCACTGAGATTCAAACTTCATAGTTTTGAGGTAATTCGTTCTTGTAACAAAGTTTGCTTTATTATGCGAGCTATTCTTAACGGAAAACTAGATTAAAAGAAACTTAATCCCGCGCTGAACTAATCTCCCCAAAACGGACGGAAATTTCCTCACTGCGTGGTGGAGTGATGAGTGACGGTCACGGCCGCCCACACGGCCGTCATCACGACAGGCAGTCCCCAGCCCAGGACGTAGTAAAAACTGTAAAGTTTTTCAATAGAAATTGTTAAAGTTTTAACGCGTAAATTAAACTCAATTAGTGTAAAGTTGCAGGGGACCCTGCTCGCGTGTCCCCGGTTGAAACTCAGTTACTTAGAAGGATCACATGTCAAGTTTATTGTGGTGAAAATAGTGGGCTTATGGCACCAATTTCGTTTGATGAGAAATGCCATTTCTAAAAATTGCAAATAAATTAGCGCAAATTAGTGGACTGTGCATTTCAATGCCGATAAATCGGGTCAAATGGTACGTTTGGGGCAATTAAATCGAGTCAAATCGTATGTTTGGGGTAATTAAATGATAATACCCGCAGATATTTTTGTAATATATTTTAAAGTAAAAAATATCTTCAGGAGAGTCTTAAACTCATGGGATTGCAGCATTGAAAACAAATCGTTCAATGGTGATAGATATTTTGGCAATTATAGTTATAAGAGTCATATTAGATGCTATAAGTAGCAAGAATTTTTGGTTGAGTGTTAAATTAGTTAATATTGTAATTCGTAACATAAAATATACATGGAGAAACCGACAGGTTATTGGTATTCAAAATACATGAAATTAGTGATTGAGAAGCTAATAATTATGATGTCTCTGGCCAGCTGTACTATGTACTTGAAGTTTAACACTAACATGAAGTTTATCAACAACATGAAGCTTATCACCAACATGAAGTTTATCACTAACTTGAAGTTTATCACCAACATGAAGTTTATCACCAACATGAAGCTTATCACCAACATGAAGTTTATCAACAACATATAGTTTATCACCAACATGAAGTTTATCACCAACATGAAGTTTACCACCAATATGAGTTTATCACTTACACGAAGTTTATAATCAACATAAAGTTTATCACTAACACCAAGTTTATCACCAACATGAATTTTATCACTAACATGAAGTTTGGACGGTCGCTGAAGACGGTGATGGTGAGCATGGAGTGAAGGTAGTGGCCCTCTATGAACATCCAAAGGAACATCGCCGTGCGCGCGTACTCCAGGAGGATGTAGAAACTCTCGCATAACATCGCCTGTTGTGGCACAATGGCGTCTGGTTAGATATGTCAGATGCTTAATTTCACACAATATCATTTAGAAAAGAGGATTTTATGTTCTTATTTTATATGTATGTTATGGCATTTTATTTTGATAACGTCGCTGTGATGAAAATAGTATTTTTTTGCTCAACTGAGGCTCTAGCTACACAATTTGTGTAATTTGAAATTTTTACAAGTTCGGAACGTGAATTTATTCAAAACTAATATGACAGAATGTCGTAGCCCAAATACCGTTGTTTGTAAACATAACCTTCTAATAAAATATAGAGAATTCCAGTCCCTTTCAATAAATAATTTTTTTAACTGAGCGTCTTTTGAATTTGTGATCGTGAGCTTGAGGGTTAATATAATAATAGACGCTCGGGAAAATCAATAGGTCACAATGTGTAAATAGTGACACACTTGCTTTCCCTCGGCACGAGCGGGCGTAAAATTGATACACTATTTTGCCGGTACAAACTGGGTCAATATGACCCACAAAGGAGCAAAAAATGCGTCACTATTCGGACAAACTATAACTCATTACTCAGAGTGTACCGTAAGCGCTTAAGGCGAGGGCTTTTGGCCACCCAATTCGTTCGATTTCGCTGCTATCCACGAATTGAAATGGAAGAAGCGAATTCAAAACCCTTGCAGAACTAATGAAAAACTATTAATTTTTGAACGTGTAACAGTCACAGTATTCAAGATTGAATGCCGAGGAAAAATTAGGTTACTTGAATTAACACGTTAACAATGAGGCATTCTAGATGAACCATAGACAATAAAGAGAAAAAGTTAGAGTAAACAACCGAATCCTCGATTATTTGTTGATAAATATTGTTATTTTGACTTTATAATGAAAATTCTAATCGTTTCTTATAGCTTCCAAGTAAAGAAAATCAAGAAAATCTTCGGCCCATTTATGTTGCTCACCAGACATTCAAAATGATGGCATAGTTTCATCAATATACTGCTATAGTTGGAGAACAAACTTACATGCAGAAATGTGAGTTGAAAAATTGCAACAAATTCTGAACGTGAATTTCGAAACAAATGTGACAAAACCTCGTCGCCCAAATACCGTCGTTTGGGAACATAACCTACTGATAGAATATATAAAATTCCAGTCCCTTAAAAAATGAATTTTTTTAACAGAGCTTCTGTTGAATTTGTTATCATGAGATGACTAAAAAAGATTTATTTCATTCGAGTTACCATTTGTTTTATATAACAATATTGTCTTCTAATTTGTCGCATTTCCTCCTGAAGATGCAGTTCTATAGTCTTGCAAATGCTCAATTGAATCCGAATTCAATACCTTTTTTTTAATGTACGTAATTAACCTGCATCAAAATTGTGTTACTTAAAAGATTGAAAGACGATAATTTTTAATCACGTTTTAATAGGTACAATAAACTCTTTTTTTCACGAAAGAGACCACAAGCCAATCAAATTATCTACTAAAAATATCTTCTAAAACTTTATGTTCTTTTGAATGCGCCAACTGCCGGGCCAGGCTTCTAACGGAATAATCATGTTCGCTACTGAATGGAACTTTTTCAAAAATGAGAACATCGAACCCTTTCTGAATAAGTGAGTGAAACTCGTAAAAACTCACACTTGATTTCTCACGGCAAGAGCAGCGAGCGGACTGACGTAAAGTAGATACGCCGTTTTGCCGGTACGAACTGGGTCAATATGACCCACGCAGGAGCAAAAAAGTGCGTCGCTATTCGGACAAACTATAACTCATTACTCAGAGTGTACCGTGAGAGATTTTGGTGAGGGCTTTTGGCCGCCCAATTCGTTCGATTTCGCGGCTATCAGTGAATTAAAAATAAAACAAACGATTTCGAGACCCCATGCCGAACTGATGAAAAACGATGAACTTCTGAAAATGGAAGTGTCACAGTTTTTAACCTGAGAAAAAATTAGGTTACTTGAATTAACACGTTAACAATTAGGCAATTTAGATAACTACGAAATTTTAACAGAGAGAAAAAGTCAAAGTAGATAACCAAATCCCCGGTTATTTAATTATAAATTATGCTATTTTGACTTTATAATGAAAATACGAGTCGTTTCTTACAGATTCCAAGTGAATAAATTTAGAAAATCTTCGGCCCATTTATGCTGCTCATTTGACATTCAAAATAATGACATAGTTTGGCATGACATCCTTCTAATGTTAGAGAACTAACTTACATGCAGGGCTGGCTAATGTGACGTTACTTACAGTGTTGTCGATGCCCTGTTGCCCAGGGGTGTCACGCGTCACATACTGATCAGTGTAGAGCGTCAGACGCACAGTTATCTGTATCATCATGGCACCGAACAGGTTGAGATGCATCCGCGTCCTGTTGTTGCGTAGCGACCTGTTGCAACAAACACAGTGGTAACAAACACTGTGCCAGCAAACACAGTGGCAACAAAGACTGCAATAATCACTTGCAACAAGCACTGCTGCAACAAATATTGCGGCAACAAACACTACAGCAACAAACACTGTGGCAACAAACATTGTGACAACTAACACTGTTGCAACAAACACTGTGGTAACAATCACTGTTGCAAGAAACACTGTGGCAACAAATACTATGGCAACAAACACTGAAACAACAAACACTGTTGCAACAAACACTGTGGCAACAATCACTGTTGCTAGAAACACGGTGGCAACAAACACTGTGGCAACAAATACGGAGTCAACAAACATTATGGCAACAAACACTGAGACAACGAACGCGAACACGGTGGCAACAGACACTGCTGCAACAATCACTGTTGAAACAAACACTGAGGCAATAAATACTATGGCAACAAACACTGAGATTACAAACACTGTGGCAACAAACACTGAGACAATAAACACTGAGACAACAAACACTGCTGCAACAAACAATGTGGCAACAAACACTGTGGTAACAAACACTACTGCAACAAACACTGTGGCAACAAACACTGGCAACAAACACTGCTGCAGCAAACAATGTGGCAACAAACACTGTGGTAACAAACACTACTGCAACAAACACTGTGGCAACAAATACTGTTGCAACAAACACTGGTAACAAACACTGTGGCAACAATCACTTGTAACAAACACAGTGGCAACAAACACAGTGGCAACAAACACTGTGGCAACAAGTACTGTGGCAACAAACATTGTGGCAGCAAACACAGTGGCAACAAACACAGTGGCAACAAACACTGTGGCAACAAACATTGTGGCAACAAACATTGTGACAGCAAACACAGTGGCAACAAACACTCTGGCAACAAGCACTGTTGCAACAAACATTATTGCAACAAACGCTGCTGCAACAAACATTATGGCAACAAACACTAAGACAACAAACACTGAGATAACGAACGCTGAGGCAACAATCACTATTACAACAATGACTGTTGCAACAAACACTGAGACAACAAACTTTGCTGCAAGAAACACTGCAGCAACAAACACTGCTGCAACAAACACTGTGGCAAACAACACTGAGACAACAACTATTGCAATTTCTAACAATCACTGTTGCAACAATACACTGATATATACCCTTCCACACACACTGTTGCAACACTCACTGTTGCAACAAACACTGCTGCAACAAACGCTGTGCCAACAAACACTGTGGCAACAAACATTGTTGCAACATACAATGTTGACCACTCATATAGTCAGGCATATGTTGTCATACCCTGACATGCATGCAAGGGCATTGCCGTACATAAAACTTAGATGCAAAACCTGCTGTTAGATCTTATCTCTGACGCTAATGCGGTCTGGTAGGTGTGATGATAGCGACCCTGGGGTGTGATGATAGCGACTCTGGGGTGTGATGATAGTGACCTTGAGGTTTGATGATAGCGACTCTGGGGTGTGATGATAGCGACTCTGGGGTGTGATGATAGCGACTCTGGGGTGTGATGATAGCGACCCTTGGGTGTGATGATAGCGACTCTGGGGTGTGATGATAGTGAGCCTGGGGTGTGATGATAGCGACCCTTTGTGTGATGATAGCGACCCTGGGGTGTGATGATAGCGACTCTGGGGTGTGATGATAGTGAGCCTGGGGTGTGATGATAGCGACCCTTGGGTGTGATGATAGCGACCCTTGGGTGTGATGATAGCGACCCTTTGTGTGATGATAGCGACCCTGGGATGTGATGATAGCGACCGTAAAATTGGATGATTCCCGTTATATGACAGCAGGTATGGTGCGCTGAAAGCAGGTATGGTGCGCTGAAAGCAGGTATGGTGCGCTGACAGCAGGTATGGTGCGCTGAAAGCAGGTATGGTGCGCTGACAGCAGGTATGGTGCGCTGACAGCAGGTATGGTGCGCTGACAGCAGGTATGGTGCGCTGACAGCAGGTATGGTGCGCTGACAGNTCCCAAAACTTTATGCCGCAATTCAAAGCTGCCTCACTCACTGAGGCAGCTGCCTCGCTGATGCTGACTCAGTCCTGTGACTTGAAGCAATTAACTTGAAACGCCATGCGGGATTGTCGTTAGAGGACGTGGCAAAAAAATAAATCACGGGCAAAAATTCCCGCTCTTCTGTCACGCGGATATGACAACCACAATAATTTCTCACTGAATTGGTCTTCTTGACTTCTTTCTAGCGCTGAGTGTGTTAGTCCCACCTCAAAATGGAAAATTTATGTTCTTAATGTCGTAAATTTTTTTAATTTTCTACGTTAAAAGCTTAATATTTTAATGCAAGACTGTCGCCTCTCAATGCATTTGTTCTTTCTATTAAATTATTTTTTTAAATAAAACATTGTTTTCCTCTTAAATTGTGGTTTTCAGTAATGCTTCAGAGCTTGATTTTTACTGCATTCGTTTTCAATAATCTAATGTATATTAGCAGTGACATTCAGCAGGCCGTCGTTACGTGACTAGAAGCATCACAAAAAACTTGTTATCATCCGCATTAGATATTGCTGCTTCTTAAATCTCACATGTCCATAATAAAATTACTCACGGATGCTAGATAAAATATTATTTTATCTAATATACATTATGTTTCGTTCGTAGATTAATTCGTAGGGACTATACGTATATAATGATTATGTAGTATTATTTTCAAAATAATTTGTCAAGAAAGGAAATAATACATATCGATAAATGAGACACTAAACGTTACGTTTTTCATGTTAAAAATCTGGCGTAATTATTTTACCTATGATACCGTAGTGAAAAAAGTCGAATTGAAAAAAATGAAATGATGCTGCCTAGCAGCATCGTCCCCTCAAAGCTAAATTCAGTGCGCAACAATGTCACAATTCCAATATAAACCATCGCTACCACGCTTCCTCTCCTCGAAGGGGTTGAGTATGACGTAAATGCTGAACCTAGAATTGATTGTGCGACAAAAGTTCGCCTAAAACAAGATCATTCGTTACATAATTTGAGACTTGATATTTAAAAATTTATAATAATATAAATAAGTGCAATAAGTATTGTATTCCATTACACTTATTCCGCTTTGTTTACAAATTGAATAGGTTACTTTCGCATAGTGACTTCTTAATTGATATTTGGGCAAGTGTAGACATGAACTGTGGCAACAAACATTGTGGCAGCAAACACAGTGGCAACAAACACAGTGGCAACAAACACTGTGGCAACAAACATTGTGGCAACAAACATTGTGACAGCAAACACAGTGGCAACAAACACTCTGGCAACAAGCACTGTTGCAACAAACATTATTGCAACAAACGCTGCTGCAACAAACATTATGGCAACAAACACTAAGACAACAAACACTGAGATAACGAACGCTGAGGCAACAATCACTATTACAACAATGACTGTTGCAACAAACACTGAGACAACAAACTTTGCTGCAAGAAACACTGCAGCAACAAACACTGCTGCAACAAACACTGTGGCAAACAACACTGAGACAACAACTATTGCAATTTCTAACAATCACTGTTGCAACAATACACTGATATATACCCTTCCACACACACTGTTGCAACACTCACTGTTGCAACAAACACTGCTGCAACAAACGCTGTGCCAACAAACACTGTGGCAACAAACATTGTTGCAACATACAATGTTGACCACTCATATAGTCAGGCATATGTTGTCATACCCTGACATGCATGCAAGGGCATTGCCGTACATAAAACTTAGATGCAAAACCTGCTGTTAGATCTTATCTCTGACGCTAATGCGGTCTGGTATGTCAACCTCTACGTCCAAGTCAAAGGTTTTCAAAACTGGCACTGAGTAATTGAGTTGCAATTTGCGCTAAAATAATGTGGCACTACAGTTTTCGGCACACCGATGTTCATTGAAGCTGCGAAAGTAGGAGCATGCGTAGCGTCTCAAGCGGCAGTGACAGATGACCAAAAAAAATTAGCAAAATTAGTGCAAAATCTCCGCCCCTGGAAGAGTCTATTTATACTGGACTTTGAATTATATATACCTACCCATCGAAAATTGAGACGTTGTGCGCTGTTTCCAACTGCCGCTCACATCAACTGGGAAATAGAGGTTACTCTTGTTCCAAAAATTAAGCGGAAATTTGGGTAATTAGTGTGAAATACGCTGAGCAGCGGCAGAAACATATTTTTCGGAGCTGAAACATTCATATTTTTCAGCCTAACTTTCCAGAGTCCATATTTTTCAGCCTAACTTTCCAGGTTAGATTGTCTTGTTCTAGTGTCCAAGTACACGAAGTCACCTGTCATACCAGAAACTTGCACTGGTTCGAGAAAACATTACCAAGCTCACGTGCATGAATCCTCAAAATTTTTAAGTTGTATGTCATCAAACGTTTAGCAACAATTATTGCTACACTTATCTAGGTTACTAGCACACACTATTTGACTCACCTGAAGTAGCAGAAAATAATGATAGAGGTGAGGATGGCGAGCATGGAGATGACCAGCCCCACCATCTCGATCACTCGACTTGTCCTCGCGATCTCAATCTTGAACTGCAGCGAGCCAAAAACTTAATTATTTCATTAATCACAAACACCTAATTATTAGTGTTTGTTGCAGATTGATTAGTTTACATGTGTACGGCATTAATAAAACTTAAAAATTTTTAAACTGAAAACTTGGTACCAAAAAATGTTTCTCTCAGCGGAGTTAGCGATTTGTAAAGTCAAAAATTCGAATTTTGGTTAATATTAGTAAATCAAATTTAGTTGTGAGATTATTTGATTTCATTGTAATTCTAAAAGGGAAGTTTTCTGGTAATTCCGCGGTCATGCAATTAATATTGAAGAAGTACCTTTCATTTATGAAATTCATATTGAAATACGTATTAATAAGTGAATGTCTCCAAGACTTTTGTAGCGACGGAAGATGTAATAAAAGCGATATAGGACAGTAGGCAATACATAAGAAGTTATATATAACAAGAAAGTAGTAAATTATATATAGTAAGAAAGCAGTAAGTTATACATAGGAGAGGAGAGAAGAAAGTAGTATGCTATATGTAATAAGAAAGTAGTAAGTTATGCATAGGAGCGTAGATAAGTAAGTAGTACAACCATGGCTTCCTCAGGGCTGTTGGAGTGCAGGTCGTCCATGACAGGATTCACCTGCAATTCTTATCTTACCGTCGCGCCTTAAAAAATATATTGTGGTCTTCCCAATTGAAAATCGCCCGCCGCTTCAGGTAAAAAAGAAAGGGTTGCTCTCTCGGAATCCTGATAGAATAATATGGGAAGAAAAATTGCTGCCGCCATAATCTCGTTTTGATTCGCCTCGCAACCAAGAAGTTTTCTTGCCTTGCCTAGCTGCCTAACTCAATGCTCGTTCACTGCATTATTCTTTATTACCTTGAATTAAATGTAAAAATTTTAAATGTAATTGCAAGATATTAATATTGGCTTGGTTCTTATATTCATTTCCTCATTTATATATATTTTGTATTGTAAAATTTGCGGGTATATTTTGGCAGTCATTCACTGACGAAACTGACCCTTTATTGGGATTGTTATTACGGTATTACTGACTGAATTATAAACGATTACGAACGTCTCTACATATGGGGCGTGTGCAACCCATACGCGGTAAATAAATGTCACACAGGGTAAAAAATGTCTATGTTTTCTTCTATGATATAATTATTTTAATTACTTTGGGGTAGATGAATAAATTATAATATTACCTATTAATTGATCTTGTGCTTCATTAAGCTGGTGAATCTGAATCACATCTACTGTTTCAACATTATCCAGATTATGTTCATTATACATTTCTGATTTCATTTAGAAATGATTTAACAGTAAATATCAAGTTCACTATTTTGTCTGACGAAACAAGTTCAAGGGTACAAATATCACCGGATGCCTGCATCTAAATTCAACACTTTGCCGGGTTAAAAATTACTGCCTACACATCTCGAGCCCAAATCCTGAACAAGTTTTTACGACCAACTTTTTAATCTATCGGAACTATTCAATTCAGCATTCATATGCCACGAAACAATAAGTTTGAGCCTTCCTCGTGATGATATTTCCCGCGATGTTCATTGCAAAAAGTTACTGTAAACAGTTTTTGTTAGCGGGCTTTGTGGATGAGTTTATTACGTGCAGTTTTATCTGCAACTTTACCACAGTGAGGCCAAACATTGTCACACTCATGCATTATTTTATATCATTGTTGAATGTTCACTCGACGGCAGTGAAGGTATAAATTGCATACTATTGTTGAGCATTCGTTCGACTGCTGTGAAGACATTCATGAACGAATTATTATTGTTTAGTGTCCGCCCGACGCAAGGAAGATTTAAGATAGCTTCGTGCGCAGAATGCTTCCGAATTCGAGATAAAAAATACGAAATGCCAATGTAATGCTACATCGACGATGGGAGCGAACTATAGCAAAAAATATTCATACGTAGAACCTGACTACTGTGAGTTTATTTGTATTTAAAAATTAATTGAAAGCGGAAAATTATCATGAACTTTATTATTATTTGACACGTTTAGAATGACTTATATTAATCATTGCTAAATTTTTTATATTTTCTTATAATGTGTCAGAATATAATAATTTATCTTCAGTATGTCTCCAACAGAAAGCTGACGGCTTAAAAACCGGCTCTGGCCAGGGCTGAGTAGGGCCAGCCCTTTATAAATTAGACTAACTAGCTATAAAATCTTGCTGAAAATGATCTGTAGAATGAGCGCTAGGAACGCAGCACAACAGATTAGATAGTACACCGATGTTTCTGCAGGCAGCGCCTTCCAATGCGACGTATGTTGTACCAATATCATTGTGTTAAATAAATTAAAAATATATAGAGGACTCATCGAACTACCCGGTAAGTACTCAATACGGCATTTTTTCACTGATACGTCGTTTTTCACTCAGACGGCAGTACTGCTGCTGTGGCTGACTCTTACTTCACGCGGCCAATTGAAATGGACCCTATACATAAGACGCCTCCATGCTGTACATCCCAAAAGAATCTTACAAACTTTATAAAATATATGGCGTGTGATGATGATATATCGAGTTCTCGTGCAACTACCAACGTTAAAATTTCAAGATGTAAAATATGAGACGATTTAAAGGTGGTCAACCATCTATCATTGGCACCTTGCCTCAGGTCACATAGTTAATTAACGGAGAAGCGCCCTTGTATTTTCATCATCGCACTGCAAAAAGTTTTACGTGTAAACAATGTAAACTGTTCCGTAACTTTGAGTACAAGACGAAACTCACGTCAATTAGCACCTGGCGAAAAGTTAACAAATCGTCCCCTCACTGGGGAGAAAAGTTTAGCACTTTTGGGGAAACGTGAAGTTTTTTATCGATGACTCAGAGTTGTTTGATTACTCAAAACTATCAACGAAACTTCACACTCGACCAAGCATAGAATTTTAACGAGTCTTGAAAAATACAAACTCAGCATCTCGTGAAACAAACTATAAAGTGTTGGACTAGAAGCTCTGGAAATTACTATACAGCAAAATGTATAAATCTTACTGGCGTTGAAGCATTAAAATAAAATTCGCACTATGAAACGCTAGACAAAGTCGGCACAATCAGCTGACAGTGTCTCTTATACTCAAGATTTTTTCTTACTGCTAATGAGACTCGAACCTCAGTTGAATCTCATTACCTTCTCATTACGAATCCTCAAATTTATTGAGAGAATCAGAAACTCTGATTTTGTCAGGGCCTAAATTATAATATTTGATTTATTAAATCTTGAATGTGGAAATAGGATTCCTGTGAGAGCTCGCTTTTTTTCCATTCTGACGGCAGAAGTTCTGGCAATATTCCTTTATTCATAATGTTCTCAGTAGACTTGCTAATATTTTTCTAAAACATTTATTTTCAATGTTCATTCACGATCTAAGTTTATCCTGTGTCATTTGTTAAAAAATGTCAGCCTACCACGGCTAACTTGACATAATGAGCAAAGTTGGTAAGTTAGGTGATGTTAGAAAAAACTTTCGAAGTCAGAAAGTCCGCGGAGGTTGAACTGCGCATCTCGAAAAGGATCTTTTCTTTACCTGCCTGATCAGGAATTGAATATCCTAAGAATATCAGCTTTGACGCTCAACTCTTCGATTGCTTCTGCGTACTATCGAACTGAGCTTCAAATTGTGATTGTGTTTCGCAAAAGAAAAATGGGATCTACATTAAAAGATGTACGAATCCTTTCACGGAAGACGAGAAAACAATAGATTTAAGAATCCTTCTACGAAACATCATAACATGTGATAAGGCAATAAATTTTTTCATTATTTATTGTTATTATTGAATATGCCATTATTATTATTTATTTATTGTTATAATTTTTATTATATTATTATTAGAACGTATAAAAATTACAATTTTCTGTTACATAAGCATGAAATTTCCCTCAAAATATTTTAAATTTTACTCTGCAGGGAAATGTTATGTTCCCAGGAATATAGGCCTACTGTACACCTCAATCTCAGTGCCGTCCAAAAATGCCAATCTTGGATGCACCTTAACTGCCGACCTCACATTTCTGTTCTTCTTAAGACAGCAAAGCTTCATCTCACGAGAATGACGTGTACACAAAAACAGAAGATGCATGTAATTCTTTAAGGCTTCCATATAAATTTTTATTATATTTTTTAATTATTCCTGGATTGGCGTCTGGCGCGATATACTTTTTTTTTGTTACGAGAAGCTATAGGCAAGGGAAACGCTTGCCGTCTTTATCTAAGCATCGTGTTTGCCTTGAAAACCTTACTTGCGTAAATATTGTCCTAAACTCTACACATTTTTGCGTTTATAGTCATTTATGACTATTGGTTTCTAAAATAAATTGCCTCCATTGACTTCAACGCAGTTTTTTACGCACACGCCCTTCTGCACCGAATATAATAACGCTATAAGAGTGCAAAACGTCAGATTATTGTTATAGTGACTTCTTTTAAGTTTATCTGTACCCTTATAGTTTTAGTTCGAACAAAACTTGTATCGATGTTACATGACTGCATGAAATGTGTTTTATGCAATTTATATTTTAAACTCAGGAGCGGAAGCAATTTGAACGGTTAATGGATGCACTTTGTCTAAGTGTGTTGGCTCGGGATGCGAGCCCGAAATATGAAGCTCATCTGTAGAACTGGACTGCTATCATAAAAAGGGCCAGCAGCATTGTCTAAACTATCATTTAGACAACTATTCTCGTGCAATTTCACTATAAACATTTTTAAAAAGTTTTGAAATAAGTTATTCAAACATTTCTACATGAAATTTTGATCTAGGTAGATCTTAAATATTGACGATAGGAATATTTATGTAAAATGTTTTCGCTTACGTAATGCATTCGTCAACTCTTAGATACGGTTCGTTTGAATGTTAATATTAATAAACTTTTGAATGTTAATATTAATAAACTATAATTATAAATTATGTCATGACTCACTGGATGGGTCTGCCCCCTTGATTTGGGGGCATGGGAGCCTGTGCAGAGCGGGGGGCGAGGGGGGCCAGCACAGGAAGCCGTCATATGAAGCTCTGCACCTAACTCCTGTACAGCGAACCAAACATACAAAAATTAAAATAATCAATAATACTTTCCTAATAGTTTAAGAATCAAGAGTTTATAATAATTTACTGAATTATTTTTAATTCGCTTATAATCTATAAGATATCGTGTGGAACTAAGCCTCTACCGGTTTAAAAATCATGGACGCGGCATTGATGGCCAACGGTCACCATATGTCCGACCGGTGACAGCGCGGCTTTGAGTTGTAAGCTACGTTATCGTACAGCCTTGACGCTGCAGTGTATGAATTTATGGGTACGAAATATAGAGCAATTTGCCTAACGTCCATGATTTTTAATGTAAAACGTTAAGGAATGATTTGAACAGTGTTCTAAATGCCTAGTTGTACAATCAATGAGCAATAATTATTGGAACGATGCATCATGAATGCCGATACGGAAAAATGCCTGCAACGACATTGATATTGTCAGAATACATACAATGTACGGAAAAAATTAAAGTCAAATGTTACTGTGAAAAAAGTGTAGTTAAGAGCACTGTGACGTTCAGGAATAGATAAAACATCATCAATTAATCAGATAATCTCTTCTATAACTATAAATTTTCCTAGCCCAAGTCACAAAATAGACAACTCGTTTCTGCATTCCGTCTTATGTGTTCCGTCTTATGTATTCCGTCTTTCTGTATGTCCGTCTTAGCTCCTGTTGTTTCACGCTTCGTATACAAACGGAAGTCAAACGACATCCGTGACGTATCCGACGTCAGTCACGGAGCTAGGAAATGTTTGACAAATTGCTTCCTGACCGTAGATTTTGAAATTATTATCTACAGAATTCGCACTGCTTTATTCACTGGCAATTTCAAAGTATAGCAGTCGAAAGTTTCTAGATTCTAAACTCTTCCACATAATTATACAATATTTTACGTGTGATTTTTTGACATTGTGAAACTAATACAGAAATAAACCAACTTTTTGGAAATAATCCAAATCCAAATTCTTGACGCAGATGAAATGTTTCTGCTTGTCTTCAGAAATTTGAGGAACGATATCGCCTGAAAGTGCAGTTCGTTTCTGAGAGTTGAAATGAGATCTCAGGGACACTCTAATCCTATAACGGCCGTCTCAACTCACGGGCGAGTTGTCTTCTCTGTTGCAAGAATCTTTACGTTTATTATGATGTGTTATATGAAGCATGATTCCATATAATGTGATCATGCCCGTGATGTAATAATTAATTTGGAAAGAAATACCTTAAGTAATAATGTCACTAGATTGCTTTAATCGCAGATTCTAGAACGTTTCTCTATAGAAAACGTTTCGGGGTTCGATCTCCATCGTCAGTTCGATAAATCTAGAGCACAAATAAAGTCAGAAAATTAATAAAGTTTGGAGTAAAAAAACACAAAAGTTAAAAACCTAAATGTACAGACAAAGGGATGAATAATAAAGTATGTACCTATCTATTCACAATTTCTAATGGATAAGAACTGTAGGCAACATTTAAATTAGGCTTCTCTATAAAAATATACAGTAATTCCAAAATACGCAGATCGGAAGCACCATAACTATAAGCTAAAACCTTAAAGTCTGTATCGGACACCGGAACGTTGCACTGTTCAGCGTGAGTGCGCACAGCAGAATGAGGAGGGCGCGATAGTAACTTCCCAGTCCTATAACTCCTACCTCTATGCTTATATATAAGCATATATATAAGCATATTATAAGCATATAAGCCTCTATATAACTCCTACCACACCGTGCACAACTAAATTTATAAACTAGGGACGATCGCATATGAGGAGGAAGGATATCTTTGTACCTAAAAAAACGAACTTATTTTGAAATTATTCACAACTAAGATACGAAAAATAATGTCCGGAAAGTATTTCATAAACAAATCTTTTAATTCTCTTGACAAACTTCGGACGCATGGCCGAAGGATGGAAGAGAACAGTAAACAACATTTGTACTCTCAAGCTCTGGAACAACTTCACTGTATCGCTTGGACATGAATTTCTTCATCTGGGTAAACACGAAGCCAGAAGGAAATCCATTAAGCGAGAAGTTATTGAGCAAAAATTCAAATACAAAATGCATGGCATGGAAAGTCGAGCAAATACGAAAGCCGCGGTGTAATAGTGTTTGAAGCTCGTTAAACTTGAATCTAAAATAACAAAAACTAAAAATGTTGGTGCTTCGGCCGGTGAAAGTTGATTTTCTGTAAACAGGGGTTTGAAAACGGCCATTAGATTTAATAATAACATAACATAGTGATGTCGGCGCTAAAGTGTAGGCCTGATGCGGCCTGTAATATTGCAGTCTAGAAAGGACAAACTATTGTTCGATTCAAGTTCCATGGTAAATGTAATAGAATTATGTTGCAAGTTTAGGTAATCGAATAAAAGTTTTACATGAGAAGGATGTTTGAAAATAAGAAAGAGTTCATCGACGTATCTGTTATAAAAAATTGGCTTAAAATCGGGAGGACAATTGTCAGCCATGAAATCTCGTGAAAACACATAAATATGTTCGCAAAGGTTGGGCTGAGACTGATGCCCAAACCGTCAATCTGTTTGTAAAATTTACCAGCAAATATGAATATCGAATTTAGAACTGATAATTCTAGCAGGGATTAAAAAAGATGCTGTTCAAACCAATAACAGTATCATGAATATCTTTAAACAGAGTATTTAGACAGATCTCAATAGTTTCAAAAAGTGGCATATTTGTAAATAAATTTTACACGTCAAAAGAGGCCATTGTTAAGTCCTGAACATCAGTAAAATCTTTCAAGCGGTCAACAAAAGTGTAAGAATTGGCTACTGTTTACTGGTTAGTTGTAGCACCGTTTAAGACAGGAACTAAAAACTTAGCCAGTTTAAAGCTAGGGGAATTATATGCGGCAAAAATTGGTCGGAATTGAAACTTTGAGGCAAAATCGGACTTATAAATTTTAGGTAAGCCGAAAGCTGGAAGCTCCAGCTTTAGGTAAGCTGGAGCTGGTTTCCGAAACGTTTTCTATAGAGATATACTGAATTTTTGTGGTGATTTCTTCGCTTTTAAATTTCTAAAAAATACCTTCTGTTAACAATCTTGGCCGTTCAAAATCTTTTTGTTTGAAGCGAATTAATGTTCAAATAGTCGAAACGAATCGTACCAACGTTTTATGAACTATTATACATTAAATAATCCTAGTTGACTCCTATTCTCTTCAAATTAAAATTTAGTACAGTTGTCCACTCTTCTCGTTTAATGTAGACTCTATAAGTAGGAAAACGTTACATGAAATGAATACAATTCGTCCCATGAGGGGTGGAGAACTCATCGCTTTATTGATATGAACACACATCAAGTGTGTTCATATCAACACACTTGATGCTCATCACATAACGCACCTGCTTACGGTCACGATCGACTGACCGTCTTATTTAGGGCGACTATATTACTTCTATCATTATACTAGGCTTCTTCCTCGTGTGTGATAGAAAAATCTCCCAATGTTATATTATGAAATATCCTTTCCGAAGAATAAATTCATTTGACAGTAATAGCATTATTTAGTTGAAATATTCTAAAAATTAATAATTGAAAATTATTTGCAAACAAGGTATCCTGGTGCGTGATGAGTGATGACATTCGATATTAAAAACTGAATTAAATTATACGGTCATTTGTTCTATCCTTATTGACTCTCTATTCTGTTGTAAAAATAAAATAAACGATTTTGTTATAATATCTACGAGGGTATTGGTATCCCGCTAGGATGTGCGTCCTCTGTTCATCGCTGGTGCCACCTTTTATTGTAAGCATAGCCAATGTAGGCGCGGAGGCAGTATTCCTCACTCTTGATTGTGCTGCTCTGGACGAGAGCGCGCAAGTCCTTTTTAAACCGCCTTTCCTCTTGAGAAACGTGATTTTTTGAAGATAGCTTCTCGTCACGTAATTTCTACTTTATGAAATTGCCAAAAAGACTAGTCTTTGGACCCACGTTCCAATTCTGTATCTAGTTCGTATGTTCCCCACTTCGTCTTTGTCCAATAATAAGCAAAGACACCGCTTGCTCTTTTTTTCTTGCTCTTTTGAGCACCTACAATAGTGACCTACGAAATATACGATAAAAACATATTAAAGTCCATTCAAATTTACTGATCACAATAATGTAAATTAAAACCGCCGTAACTTTGAAAAAGCATAAAAAATTATTTTTATAAAGCAAAATTGGGATCGATAGATCATGGAAAGTTTGTATATAGTTTGAGAGATTGTTAAGCTAACTGTAAGGTACACCCACCATCGAACTGCGTGGCGTTGACATCCAGTTGATGGTAGTGCTGCAGGCAGTCTTTCTGGGATGCGAAGCTCTCCGACAGTCTGTTCATGTCCCCGGTTATATACTAGGCTTCTTCCTCGTGTGTGATAGAAAAATCTCCCAATGTTATATTATGAAATATCCTTTCCGAAGAATAAATTCATTTGACAGTAATAGCATTATTTAGTTGAAATATTCTAAAAATTAATAATTGAAAATTATTTGCAAACAAGGTATCCTGGTGCGTGATGAGTGATGACATTCGATATTAAAAACTGAATTAAATTATACGGTCATTTGTTCTATCCTTATTGACTCTCTATTCTGTTGTAAAAATAAAATAAACGATTTGGTTTTACTAATATCTGTAAGGGTATTGGTATCCCGCTAGGATGTGCGTCCTATGTTCAAGCTGGTGCAACCTATAATTGTAAGCATAGCCAATGTAGGCGCGGAGGCGGTATTCCTCACTCTTGATTGTGCTGCTCTGGACGAGAGCGGACAAGTCCTGTTTAGACCGCCATTCATCGTTTCTCGTCACGTAATGGCGGTGTTTCTCGTCACGTAATTTCTACGTGGTGAAATTGCCAGTAAGACTAGTCTTTGGACCCAAGTTCCAATTCTGTATCAAGTTCGTATGTTCCCCAGTTCGTCTTTGTCCAATGATAAGCCAAGACATTGCTGTCTTTCCTTTACCGGAGATTAGGTCGAGCCTAACAGCAAATGTTAACGGCCCTACTGCATGTGGAAGCCCTTGCTCTTTTGAGCACCTACAATAGTGACCTACGAAATATACGATAAAAACATATTAAAGTCCATTCAAATTTACTGATCACAAGAATGTAAATTAAAACCGCCGTAACTTTGAAAAAGCATAAAAAATTATTTTTATAAAGCAAAATTGGGATCGATAGATCATGGAAAGTTTGTATATAGTTTGAGAGATTGTTAAGCTAACTGTAAGGTACACCCACCATCGAACTGCGTGGCGTTGACATCCAGTTGATGGTAGTGCTGCAGGCAGTCTTTCTGGGATGCGAAGCTCTCCGACAGTCTGTTCATGTCCCCGGTTATGGAGAACGCTGTGTTCGAGACCTTCTTGCTTGCTGGAATCCGTCTTACTTGCTGGAGACAGTCTTACTCGCTGAACGGTTTGAAAATTTGCACCCAATCGTGTGGTCAAAGACTGGTTGAGAAATGAAGGCTTACGAGATTTTGCACCGTGTCAAGGGTCGGCTGAAGACATGAGAGTTATGGAACATGAATACATCAGAGATCAACTTAAACTTCAACTCTGGATTAAAGTTCTACAAAGACTCAAAGTTATTCTCTGAAGTGAGGTTTAATAGAGGATTAAATTTACAAACTTTTAAAAGTCATACAGTAATTCAGGGTTCAATACTAGTAAAGTTCTGCTCTGAGTCAAAGTTATACACTGAATCAAGGTTCAACACTGAATTAAAGTTCAGAAATAAATTAAATTTCTACGCTTGATCCTTTTTCAGCGCTAGATAGAGGTTCTACGTTCAGTGCTAGATCAAGGTTTTAACACAGGAGCGTTTTCTTACACTTGATCGGAGTTATACGCTTGATCAAAGTCCTAAGGTAGATCGAATTTTAAACCTTAATCGAAGTTCAGCTCTTGTTGTAGGTTCTATTCATGATCAAAGTATTCCACTTGATTGTATTTTTTCACTGGATCAAAGTTTAACACGTGTCCAGGGTTCTATATTTGGTCAAAGTTTTTCACTCTATCCAAGATTTAGAATGGACCAAATTTGTGTTCCAGATCGAAGTCTCGTTACAACAAGTTTATTTATAAATTTTTTATCACAACATACATTAATTAATATTTCTGATTTATTTAAAGATGCTTCTGGGCGTGATTTAAAACGATTATAATTTCAAAATTACACGAGTACACTGAATTAATAAGGACAATTCTTTGACTGAAGAGTTATTTTTCCTGCAAAAATTATTATAAACTGGAGTAATACTTTCAGCTCTGAAATTAATACCCCAGCCATGAATAATCGGCAGAAATGAGCAATTAGTTGGTATACATAAAATGACAATTTTGCAGCTTTTTTAATTATGTTGAAACAATGTTTGCACATATTTTATAACAATTATCTTCTCTTTACGCGTGTCTGTTATTTTGCACTGTATGGCTTAAAATTTGTATCTGTTATGTACAATAAACAGTCCCTTTATTTTTATTTTGAACTTCACTCAAGACTTAACATTAATGACGAAATATGAATGAATTAAGTACAATAAACTGTATCTATTTTTTAATTTGAACTTCACTTAAGACTTAACATTAATTACGAAATATGAATGAGACTAAAGTTAGAAATAATTTTGATTATTTCATGCCCTAAGTTGTTGATCACGTACAGATAACAATTCAGTAAAAGCTGAATATTTGCAATCTCAAAGAGAAATGCAGCAACATTTCTTCCAGAACATTTCTTCCCGGTACATTTCTAAAAACTTTCGCCTGGTGGCATAGGCTGAGCGTTGGCAATGTGTTTTTTTTCTTATGAACCGTTGACGCTCTTTCCGCCTTATTAGTCTTATATCATATATTATTAGTCTTATATCATATATTATTAGGCTTCTCATTACCCCGGGGTTGACGTAAACTGAGCGAGTGACCGTCCGGAAACGACGGTCAGAGCAGGTACGAAGCTGAACTTAGTCTTTCATTTATTTCATTGTCAGTCTGGGATAATCTCTCTGACTATGGACGTCAGCGCTGCATTATGAGAAATGAATGAGGCTTTTTCCAAATAGCGGTGCACGTTCTACACATGGGGTTCTACTCAACATTGTTCCTATTGATGGCAGCCCTAGGAGGAATTTTTATCTTGACCTGCCCAATGGGAAATAATGTATGTCGAATTATATATTCAGCAACGTGAAGAGTTTGATGTTTATTTTCTTCCCAGTTAAACAGACTTTACATGCATTGAATTTCGAAACCAATTATTTAACTTAAATGCAGCCTTTTCTTAGTTTGACCCACGATAATTAATTCGCTGCTGCTATTCTTATTATAAAATAAAAAGACATTAATTTTTTAAACGTGGCTATATTCATTGGGTTAAAACATTTCATTAATCTGGTTAATCAGCTTCGGAAAAGTGCAGGGCGGAAACCATCAGTTAACTGTCACTGTAAATATATAGGTGGCTGTATAAACTGCTTACGTAAACCCACGATTACTTAGATGGCTGTAATATATCTTCTATCAATAACTCCCGATTATCAAGTCTACCTACACTTGCGGCTCATTTGTATCATCTTATTCACAATTCAAGTCTAAAGTGATATTTATAAAGTGATTCAAGTCACGACATTTGGTTTTAAGAGTTTAGCGCTGCCTATGCGTGATGACTCTTAACTTTTTTGAAAGTATGGGCCGTCGGGTAAATGGAAGTATGAGTGTTTTTTTTTAGTTTTCCGTCACGCGATAAACGACATGAGTTCTCGGTCGCCAGGCAACAAATACTGACAAATGGCAACCAATAACTGCAAAAATGACCCAGATATAGACAAATATGCAACAAAAACAGAAAAAATGCAACAAATAATTGTAACACAGTTATAGTAGGAGCCCAGAGAAGTGCAAACAGTTATAGACAATGAGTCATCAAATAGGGAGGAAATGTTTCAAATAATTGAAGCAATGGCAACATCAACGACAAAAAATTAAGTACATACAGACTAAGAGGCAACGAATAGCGAGATAATTTTTTAAATAATTGATACAAAGGTAACAATTAGCTGCAAAAGCGCCACAACTCCAGATAAGCAACAAAAATCGAGAAAAGATGACAAATAATTTAAACAATGGCAGCCAATACATAAAAAAATTACACAGATACAGATCAAATACTGAGGAAATGCTTCAAATAATTGAAACAAAGTCAACAATTGGCTGCAAATATACAATAAGTCTAGACTA
This sequence comes from Hyalella azteca, assembly GCF_000764305.2. Classification (NCBI taxonomy): domain Eukaryota; kingdom Metazoa; phylum Arthropoda; class Malacostraca; order Amphipoda; family Hyalellidae; genus Hyalella; species Hyalella azteca. The sequence continues at coordinate 155,328 of NW_025946531.1, forward strand.
CGATGCAAATTTGCAGAGAAAAGGCGACAAGTATTTGCAAGCAAGGTAATCAATGCCAATAAAATCGTAACAAATGTAGACGAATAGGTATAAAATACAGCAAAAATGCTTTGAATAACCAAAACAAAAGGTAACAGTTACCTCCGAAAATGAAGCAAACCGTAAGGTATTCGTTGCACAAGCATTTTAAAATTTAAAAAATATAACTAGGTACTCCCTGCAGTGGGTGACAGAGAGCGCATTTTCTCGTCGACGAAAACGTCAAGTCACGGACGGACGGACGGACATGGCGAGCACAATAGTGCATTTTTTCCATAAATGAGAAAATGCGCTAAAAACCGCCGCAAAGCAGTCGATAGCAATCGCCATGAGGCAGAAGCGGATATGTGCGCCATAAGTCTTGTGAAACATCGAGGAAAGAAGTCATAAATTCTCGAACTTTCCTGTGTCTCGTGGAATATAAGAATTTTGAAAACTTGTGTGTTGTTTCAATTGTTTTTGATTCATTTAGATTTGGATCAATATTTCTATTTGGTATATTTTATTTGGTAACAATATTGATATTATACTAAATTGGCTCACGACTAAAATTTCCAGCAATTGAGCGTCCCGCACCTCTCGGACAAAAACGCGGCCTGTCTCACGGCCGTGCCTCAAAAAATTCATCGTACATAGAATATCTTCCAAACTACTGAACCGATTTCAGTAAAACTTGATATATAGATTCTTGACCACCTATAAAGGTGATTTCTAGCCAGCACATATAAGACCACAGCGAGAATCCTCGCAGGTTAGGTCCAAGTTAGGCCTAGTTCAACTACTTTCAGAGCACAGTAAACGAACCTTTCCTGACCAGACCTAACCTAAAGGTCAGTCGCTCCCCCCCCCCCGTGGGGGCACCCAAGGAGATCAAAGTTTCCTAAGCCGAGAGGGAAGGACCAGTAGTTTGGAAGATATTCCATGTACAATACGTATTTTTGCCCGTATTACCGTATAAATCGAGAACGCGGGCGAAATCGCGAAAATTCACACGGGCTAGACATCACCTTTAGGTAGTCAGGAATCTATATACCAAGTTTCATCGAAATCGGTTCAGTAGTTTGGAAGACATTCCATGTACGATGGGTAATTTTGCCCGTATTACCGTATAAATCGAGAACGCGGGTGAAATCGCGAAAATTCGCACGGGCTAGACTCGTCGTAGCTTTTGCCGCTGCAATGACAACTGCTAATCATGGCTACCTGATTGGCGTCAATCAATTGGCGCCTTAATTACGCCAATCAGAAACTTAATTATTGATGATTTTCTACTACCGTACTGTAATTGGCGTCCATTACAGCATCGCGTACCGACCGATGCCCAAACATTGACCATCAAGTATTTACCGCTTCACCACACCCGTCCGAGACATACATCACTGATTTCAACGATCATTACTCTCAGTCAAAGCTGTACCTTACACTAACTGGGTACAGAATACTTAATTACTGTCGGTAATTGCGTAGTCATCAAATACTGTCAGTATTTGATGAGATTGATTGGAATTGAATGACCAGAAATTGAGGGTAGAATCAAGAAGTTAATATCGGCTTAGCATTGATCAGGATAGGGCTTAAAAAAATAGCGTCATTCTAACTTGATAATAAAAAATATAAATTGAATCATCTAAGTGCTCATGCAATTCATGATGCCAAACTCATCTGCGATTTTTTAAAAAGACCGTCCGATGTATTGTAAAAGAACGTACGTTGAAAAGATAGTACGCTGTTTTAGTTTACGATTACACACAATATTTTACTGCTCAAGTTGCTTAACGCTATTCCAGTTCAAGTGCAACTTTTTATAAAGATTATATTAGCATGCAATTCTGCAACATGCATGCCGATCAGAGTCTTGGTAAAATGAAGATCTGTTGATAATCTTCTATGAAGAAGTCGAGCTATTTTGCCCTTGTGTTTTGTCCAGTGGAAACACTTGCCCTGGATCTTCTATTAAAGTTCTATTCCACTTTCTACTCGAATTTTTATCCGCCTTCTGGGCCTACTTGCCGGCAAAATATTTTTTAAATTATCACAGACGTCCGTCAATTATGTGCTGCGTGCACAACAATTTTAAAGAGGATTAAAAATAAAAACTTTTACCATGATCATGTGCAAGACTTTTAAGCTTGCGGTTAGCATTTTCAGCTTGAAAACAACACATCGATTTGACAATAACATCAAAATACTGCAGTCATTTTTACATCCTCGGCTCCTGACAACCCTTTCAAGTTCCGACCCGATTACTTGAGGGTCGACAAGCACTTTTAGAATGTCATCTATACATTTTGTTCTTTCGGGGCTCTGGCCAAATTAGATCTGTCTAATTAAACGAGAATGGGACTCTTGAGGATGCTTTTGAACCGCCCTGCTTGCCCGGACAAAGGCCAGTTTCGAGGTGAGTTTGTTTCCGGGTGTAACGCGTAAAACAAAAGGAAGTGCGTATACCGGTCACGCTTGGATGTATTGATTTACTTCATTATTGTATGATTGTAAAATTAACTGCACTTTCATACCATCACTCTCTCTTACCTCTTGAACATACCAAATAACTGCCTGCCATGCAGTCTAATGATGGCTTTTCAATCAATGAAACATTAGCTGCAGGGATTCCATCTTATATAAGTAAAAATTAACCCTAGATTATTCATCTCACATTATATATACGACGAGTTACTGGCTGTCAAGGCTCTTTCATGTCCGTGCTTCAGGAAGGAGAAAATCGTTCGGATGATGCCAGCATGCTTGTCTCCGAGTGATCGGTTCGATAGCCCTCTATGACAGCCCAGCCCTCATCAGTGACGTACTCTGAAGAAATTAAGCTCTGTCGCGGTTCTGACAGAAGCCTTTGAGAATGACGACGTGCCAATGATCAGGAACGGGTTCATCCATATCCGATTGATCCATTGGAATTGAACCGTTTGATTATTCAAAGAAAAGTACGCGGTTCTGACAGAAGCCTTTGAGAATGACGACGTGCCAATGATCAGGAACGGGTTCATCCATATCCGATTGATTCATTGGAATTGAACTGTTTGATTATTCAAAGAAAAGTATGTTACTTTTGGTGCGAGGTTTCTTCCATATCTATCGATGAGCTGGATAATTGCATGTGATAAATGAAATCAAAATTAATCGTAGACTGAAGCGTTTGCATTTGTGTTGATGATACAGTTTCATGACAAAAAATTACAACACGATAGTTTAGGTTGTCCGTTAGTTTAGGTATTTCGTCGTCCGTTAAAAAATCGTCCGTTAGTTCAAGTTCTTTTATATACAGAACCAATAAAATACTTTGAATTTAAGGAAACCCAAGTGAACTATGCAGAATGCTTAAATTCTGCATTGTCCTTGTTCAGAAATAAAATCGCTTTACAGTTTTAATTTTGAATAATTTAAGACCGTTACAAGAATTAAATGATTGTTATTGTATACCAGGATAATCCAACAAAATTTTAGGCTGCACAGTTAAAATCAGCTAGAGCTATGGAAATGAATTAATATTCACATGCTCTAAGAGATCATATATTGAGCTTCCGTCAGATTAAAATGAATTTCCCACCGGTCATATAATGCGCACATTTCACACGTACGCAACAGACGTGTGCACGTTTGACGTGCATGGCAGATACTCACACGATAATTTATGTACACGTATTAATTATGTACACGTATAACATACATGACACATACGTACGTTTGACATGCACGATAAAGACGCACACGCGTAGACCTTCACAACAAACGTAGTCGTGTGGCATGTGTTACAGAGAAGCACATATCAAGTGACGTACAGAGCTCACCACCACCATCACCACCATCATCACCACCGGAAATTGCCCACATTTGTATGTGGATTTTATCCATACATTTAATCATTTTACATCTTATGGTGGGTGTCTCGCACACCTGGTGCACACTTGCGTACAGTTCTCTCACCCAATGCTGCGTTCCATATGAATATTGGAGCTCTGGTTCCTTACTTACATTTGCTAAACATCAAAATTTTTCCGTTCATTATTAAAAAGATTCGAGTAAGAAAATATCTTGGTGCCGATAAGTAGGTAGCGAGTTAGTTATACCTATGGTTTTTTTGAGGGTTAACAAATATTGAATTTACGATAATTAAGTCTCTTATGCAAATAATCTCTCCTGACTAAACATCATCTATATTTGTAGCTAATGAGATTTGAGATGAGAGTACATTACGCTTCTACATAATTGTTTAACATGTATAATGAACAGCTAAATGTAATATTTCAGACGGCGTTCCTGTGGGATGTTTCAACACTCATGCTGGCTCGAGCTAATTCATTGTTTTCTCAACAGAATATTAATTACTAATTTATACATTCTGTAACCAGAACATAATCTTTAATTATTATTGTTGTAGTATTTTATCACAGGCAATTGACTGATATCCTGCTTGTTAATAATTACAGTGATGTATAATTTATTTGAACAGTTTTCTCAATATTAGTTGATGTAACAATGAATAATTTAGGGATATTGTTGAATCGATTGAATATTTTTTCAATATCCAATTTGTTATTAGTAGTAATAGTAATAAAATAATGAAAAAAATCCCTGGACGGATTAACGAAACGATTTTTCAACCAACACTTCGCCAAGAATGAAGGTTTTCAGGGCAACTAAGCCTTGTTTCGGCACTTTATTAATCCTAATGAATGAATTATTTAACATACACTAAAAGCCATACGGCCGCAATTTTCGTTCAAAAGTCATGTTAACAACGTGGCTGGATCAGTCATGATAGGTTGCGTGCGAAATCTTCACCAGATCTCACACTTGTCAACGATGGACTTGAAACTGAGATGCTGGTGCGATAGCGGCAACTCGTGCTCCCAAAATTCATGGTCATGCATGGCCTTTTCATTACGGAATTTTTGACGTTACCCTTATACCTGAACATACGTATAAGAGGGAAAAGAAGATAAATTATCAGGGATAAGGAATGATAGGGTTTGATATGATTTGCATCCTATGAGTGGTAAATTGTTGGTCCTTGGAAAATCATTCCAGAATATTTGACGTTAGCTTGAAACTTTAAACTCTCAAAGGAAGAGGACTTTAAAATTCTGAGAGACAATGAATGATATGAATGTAATGTATTGAATGATATGCTAAACTTGGTGAAGATTCATGTATACACTAGTCGGCTGGGATTTTCCAGCATCGTGAGCCATTGCCGGAAAATACTATCGTTAAATTAAATTATAAAATATTAACAACACAGCGAAATATTTATAAATAAAAAAATTTCCATTATAGATTATAATTTAACCAAAAATTTTCACTTCTGTCTGTCAGTGTATGCCTATTTCATTATGGGTGAGACAGTCTACCTGCAGCAAAGATATGAACTATTGCAACCCTTCCACCTTTAGGTTTCCTAGCAGCTCTCACTGCACTGAACATTGTTCCTATTGATGGATGATCATGACGCTCGCAAAAATAAAAATGGAACATGCATTTCAAAAATACCATAAATCTGGTGAAGAAAATAATTCCCTTTTCATTCAAAATGAAAAAGGAATGTTGACACACGAGCAGGGTTGCAGATCAACTCTACATCACCGCTCGCAATGCAGCCTGAAGTTTTCATTGTGTGGGAAGAACAATCAACTTCTGCTTTACATCTGTCAATATTTTTACGAATTGTGTGATTTGCATTTTTTTGCATTCCTAGGAAGCGAAAAATTGAAGGCTCCATTATCTAAATTTGCAATGAATTCAACGGATATTATAATACATTTGTTTTAAGAATCCATCGCGCTCGAATTGCTACATTTTTTAACTGCTGTGCTATTTTCATAGGAAATTTTGCTATTTATATTGTCAATGATAGCTTTCATGAAAGTGACTCGAATTAAACTATGAATTTTTTATGTTTAAAGCATCTAGTTATATTCCTAAATCATGTACGAATTGAATTCTATTCCAGGCTTTTTCATTTGTAATTTCTCAATAAATTTCCTCCACCAGCTTAATTAATTTCAAGCTGCTTTTGCTTCGGTTCAGTTCACATTTACGGATGATTAATTTTTAATGGAACCATCGCATTTATGCTGCGGCATCTGACACAAAAACTAATGGCTGCTTTTTCTCACCGTACCATTGAATTTTCACTTAATTTCAACTGGTATCCATTGCTCATTTATTAAATAATTTATGTGTGCTAACTGCTTTGCTCAGTGGAATCGTTACCTCTTATTTATTTAATATCTAAGTATTATTGTTCATTGTTTTATACATATTTTAAGGTTATACGTTTAACTCTTATTAATTTATAAGTTACATTGAGAAAAATGAAAGATAAATACGAGATTTAAATTAAATTAATTACATATGTAACCTTCCGTTAGCTTTTCAGAAAAATTGACTAAATTTTTAATCGCAGAATTGGAGCGCATAAGAATTTGGTTGCTTCACACACACGTATTGGAAAACGAGTGAAATGCTGGAATATGTAATGATTGAACATAATGAAACGTTCTCCGTGTTCTTCTGGATGAGTGCCTCTTGCTTCTTAATGAAGAAGATCGTTTCTTGCAAGAGTTTATTATCTCAATTGAAGTCTAAAATTCTGCATCCTATCCTTATTACCTGGCATTAAATTCACTATAGGCTTTCAATAAATGCTCGTCAATGAAAGCAAAAATAAATAAATAAATAAATAAATAGTACTAAATATCAAAATGGAAGCGATGTTTTTCTAAACCAAATATTCATAGATAAATCCCTAATTACAGAAAAATTCTGCAATGTAATTCTATAATTTTTAATTTTTTGCTCTATATTTTTTAATTATTATTCAAGATAAAATTATTACAAGCCCATTGCTTATTTATTTCATCACATTCATTCATTTTATCAGTCCATTGCCCATTTATTTCATCACATTCATTTATTTCATAGGCCCATTGCTCATTTATTTTATAACATTCATTTGTTTTATCAGCCCATTGCTTATTTTTTGAAATCAAACATCAAACCTCCACATATGCTCCTCGTTTGCTGCATTAGAAATGAAAAGGACTTCAAAAGGAAAATGTCCTTTTCATTACAAATGAAAAGCAAAGTTCCTCTCTAAGTACTACAGCGAACGACATCACACGCATGATTATAACATAACATAACATAGTGATCTCGGCGCTGAAGTGTAGGCCTGATGTGGCCTGTCGCCGATTCTTTTCCTTTTCGTGCCTTGTTCACAGTATCGTGTTATTTGACCGTATCTTTTCATGACTGGCGATAGTTTGAAGTAGCTACTAGACTTCTGTCGCGTTTATAAAATAAATATTAACGCGAAGGAACAGGAAACAGAAACTTCTCGCCAACCTCGAGGATTTTTCCGCGAGTTGGAAACAGAAGTGGCAAGAATATTACCGCCAGGCTTCATAAACAACATTAACGCCTTATAACAACTGGGCCATGACAAAAGATCGCGCAGCAATTACGCGGCAGAGGAATGATTCAGCCTGAGATGAGACGTAAGTGGTGCAGAAAATATAGACAAGATGACACCAGTTACACCGGATCACGACAAATGGGTCAAAGAGGATAAATATTTTCCAGATAAACAAAACCCGTTTCTTCGAACTTAGAAGTTAACAGTTTAATTATGAACAAATTGCGAACGTTAATGAATGATTGTTCAAAAAATTCGATACAATTTTGAGCGAAAAGAAAAGGTCTTTCGAATTTGCGAATTGCCGTTTCACATTTTGTCGTTTCAATTATCTACCAAGCAATGACGCGGAAGTGGTCAAATGATTCTTACATTAGTAAAGGCCTAAGATTTTCAGCCTATCAAGAGGCGGCTCAAAAGCCAAAACTTGATGTTAAAAGAAGCTTTAGTCTGATTGTTCGTAGAATCTGTTATTCTTAGTTGGTGAATCTGTTTATAACTAGCAAAATTTTGCCATGTATTCACAGTAAGGAGATTTCGTACGCAAAACAATCACTCTTCTGTGAACACATTTCGGTTTCACTTACTATCAAGACTGAGTAACCTCAAAAAATATTTTTCCTTATAGGGTTTCTGTAAAAGTTTCGGTTTCGTTCAAGTGTTCGTATGCCGTTCGAAATTTTGCAGAATTTAGAAATACATCGCGAGTCTCGTTGTAAACTAATTAATAAAATATATCGAAAAGTCCTCATTACAACCCAATATTCATTTTCTAATACCGTGTTATTTCGTTTACCGATACTATTGTATAATGAGCTCTTACATTTATCTCTATTTACATTCCTACAGTTCCTACACCTATTACAGTTGGTGCAAAATTATTTCTGTGCGACTTAAAATACGAAGAGTTTTCTGTTGTCTATGAGACTGGACTCGTTAATTATGCTCGAGCTCACGCTCCGTAAGACGCTTATATGTAGAACTGATATGAACCGCACCAATTTCAAATATGCGAGACTTGTCATAAATTAACAGCTCCTTGTTATCTTCACAAAAACAGTAGCTTTTGACTTGTCACGTGTTGCAGTGATAAGCCAAATGCTGTGATGCAGCAGCGTTTGGCCTATCACGACGTGTAGGACGGCCATGTAGATAAAAGAAGGAAAAACTGACCCTGATCCTACATTTTATGAGGGAAATTTATTTTGTCCCGATATTATTGAACCACAATGATGTCATTTCCTGCAGCGCTTGACTTTTTCGTTTAAAAATAAATTAACCGTTGTCAATGCTGTTCAAAGTTGAAGGCGAGGTAAATAGTCACCAATAGTAAAAAATATTTAAGGCTTAATTTGCACGAAACGGAAGAATGGTAATCTACTGACTACAGTTGAAAATTTTACCCCATCGTAGAACGACAGAAGAATTCTAACAGACGCCGATGAAGCCTATAAGTTTATTCGGAAGGCATAACGTAACAACAAAAAGACTGTGGTCCCGTGGAAATCATGCTTTATAATATATAAAAAAATTCATCATGGAGCAGATGTAACAACACACAAAGATGAAAGTATAGGTCAAAATGACATTTTTAGATGTACATCGCTTCGACCGTCATGGCTGTTGCTGATAAACCTTTAGTTGCGGATCACTTATCAATTATTGTTTCTCGAATTGTGTTAGAGCTTTTGGCAGCAAAGCACAAACTACACTATTTCTTTACCCATCGCCTAATATTACGTCCCAGCAATAGGCCGCGAAATGCAAAATCCGTGATTGTGAATAGATTGAGTTATAATACTTATTAAAGTAATTAAATTAGAATTGTCTGGAAAGCCTTTATTGTTTTCATTGCTTGTAAACTCTTCCTTCACTCTAAATGCCGAGGAAGTTTCACAAGCTGTTTAAATCTGCCGAACGACTGCCTCAAAAACCCGCGAACCTGCGAATATCCGCGCATGATTCTTCTCGTTTTTATTTGCTGAGATTCAGTGAAGAACGATATGATATAGCAGAGAATTACTGTATTTGAGGAATTGAATGATTTCAGACTCTAGCATCTGCATTAGAGTACGCGAATTCTTCCGCGAAAATTGTACAAACACATGAATCAGTTTATCAATAAAAATGTAAGTATGAATTATTTATTTTTCGGGAATTATTACGATACACGAATTACTTCAACCTAAAATCAGGGACTGCAACTACGTGCGGACTGCACGCAGCGAATGACCCCATTGTTTATTTATTTCATCACATTCATTTATTTTATCTTCCCATTGTTTATTTATTTCACCACATTTATTTTTTTATATGCCCATTGCTTATTTATTTCATCACATTCATTTATTTCATCTGCTCGTCGCTTATTTATTTTATCACATTCATTTATTTCATCAGCCCTTGCTTATTTATTTCATCACATTCATTTATTTCATCTGCTTAATGCTTAGTTATTTCATCACATTCATTTATTTTACTAGCCAATTGCTTATTGATTCAAATCAAACACCTAACCTCCACATATACTCCCCGTCTGCTGCATTATAATAGCGGTTTCAGCGTTTATTAGGCTGTAGGCCTGTCGCCGATTCTTAACATCGCAGAACATTCACAGCATTTTGCGGTCTCGAACGCGCAACTCACTGCAACAATTCTGCTTTGCTTAACCGCCCGGCCTCCTTGCCGATTCTGACCAGAAACTGGCGCACAGAGCTGGGATCGAACCCGCGCCTCTCTGCGCCAAGGGGAGGCTGTTCCACATGTCGGTGATTCGAAGCGAGAAGAAATTTTGTGGCATGGAGAAGTTGCAGCGCAGTTTTTTTAGTTTATAGCCGTGGCCCCTGGTGTTGGTTCTTGTTTCAAATTCTTGTTCTTCTTGGTTCTTGTTTCAAATTATAGATATACACATCTTACATTACATTGGAATCTGAAGCTAGCTCATAAATGGCGCCAAAAAGTAGCAGGTATTTAGTTCGCATATAATGCATCGTTTAACAATATACTTATTACTATTGACAGTCAATGTTCTATAGCGACAAGCATCGATCGACGTCGAAGGTGAGTTTGGCTCTTACACGGTGAACGGCTGTTGACTTGCGCTCTACGCTGTGGCACTTGTATTTATTGATTATTCGTGTTTTTCTAATATTCATACACACAAATCCGTCACTACACCCTATATATACTTAACAGTGAGAATACCGTTAGTTTCTGAAAAATAAAACCTCTTTATTTTATTTATATGTTTAAAGTTTGATTACACCCAACACGACTGCCAAGAATTCTTCTAGACCATTATGAACGCATTAAACTTAATTGTTATCCTTGCTTCTCAAAGAACCATTGAATGGTTAGTGAAAGGATTATCTGTGCAAGATATGAGTATTAATTTTCTGAGATTACTTAGTTCAACCAAATGTTACTTTAGAACTGTAATCTTTGTCATAACTTCCGGGCTTCATGAATGTATAAACACTTGGCGTAATGATATCTAAGCTTCAATGCGTGAAACAGTTAAATTTTTATTAAGTTTAATCTCTAACGCTTCGGTAATCCTTTAATCGTATTTCTCTGCGATCTGAATGTATGCTATGTTTGACATCATAGATAGGATTATTAAACCAATCTGGGTCACTAGTCTATCAAATTGTTGGTATAATCCTGAAGGAAATTAGAGGATATTCGAGTGTTTCTTCCTACACACGAAGCTCCTTCTCTCATGGAGAAGCCTTTGGAGCAGAGTGCCTGGGCCCAGTGATTGATGATCATCGACTTGTTATCTTAACCTTCCGATAGAAGCAGCCACTAAAGCCACTTTAGTTTCACTAAACGATGCTTGATTAATTATTTTTGTAGTCGAGATGATCATTAATTAATTACTAGTGTAATTGAACCAAAATCTGAGGAATACCAATTTCTGAAATATTTGAAAAATTAGTATTCACGAGAGATTAACTTTATTCGCTTTGAATCAATAGTTAGCGTTTCAGACAAAACTCAATTATAAAAATAATTTCTTAATGGGAATGGCAAATTGCTTCTTAATCGTTTAAGTTCAAAATTTATTTCAGTTCATTTGTTCCCCCAAAAGTTGGGATCACAAAATCAATAAGATATTTTTACTGGAATTTCTTTGCAACGTAAATCTTTCGTACATACAATCGGCAGTCGCTACGAGGAAATTCTTCTGAAAGATTTATTCTTTTATTTGCCGGTGGTGCTAGCTGCTGACATCAGCAGAAAAACCATTGAATAAATAGCGGCCATCTTGCTCATCTAGCTTGAAACTTGATAAATAACAACGAGGTCACCCCAACGCGATTGCAATATGTTCAAATTTTGTTATGATTTCGTACACACTTAGCCACATGTTCATTGATACAATTGCATTCTGAATGGAAATATAATTCTTCGTGTTTTTATTCAACGGGTCGACCGAAGGAGACACAAACTAGCCTGGTTTCAAAATTAATACAAATTTCAAAAAAATTCAACTTTGGGGTTGGCATGGTGATGACGTGCGTCCGGTCTGGAAGATTCTAAAATGCAATCGCAGTATGAAGGATGATTCACGGAAACTTCCTGATTTGAAAACTCAATGAAAAAAGAAATAGTTAAGATATCTTTACAATATAATTTCTTTGAAAAGACATTACCTGAATTTCTGTATCATTTAGTTTTAAAGATGACATCGGTCAAGTGACGGACCCCATTGTCAATGCATCCACTTAGTCGATTTTTGAAGTTTCGTTCAATTCGCTGAAGCATTGACGGGTATGTTGGCGATGGTTTGGCGTATGTTGTTCTTCAAATGAGGTAGGGTCCTTGAACAGTCATTGTAAACAATTGATTTAAGATAACTCTGCAAAAAAAATAAACACGGAGCCAAATCGAGGGATTAGGAGATTAGCCAAAGAAGGCACCTCTCGAGGAGTAGCGATAATGTAACGACCATAAGAAAAAGTGCGCATCGACAGCAAAAGCACGCTGCTTACTTGTCCAATGCATAGTGTCTAATGACTAGACGGGACACAAAACTTCATGACCTTGCCTTTCATATGAAATACTAACCGCCCTTAAGTCTACAACATCTGGATTCTTGGCGCGAAATGCAAAACAAGAATTTTCCATTAATCGCACTGTATATAATGCTTCATAATCAGGATTGGGTTGTTCGTTTTTGTTCTTCAATTTTCATGGGTTTTGAAAACCCTATTTCCATTTTTTCTGCTGGATTTTATGATGGCAAACTGTCCTGTAATATCTATACGTTTTTATAAAAAAGCCACGCATTAACTTTCCACAAAACTATCTTTGCTTTCAAAGAAATCTTATTAAGAGCTTCTTGTCATCTTACATCATTCTTAAGTTATTTGAATCTGGCATATGTGTGACAACATGAAACTCATACATGAATATATGACTGAACTCATGACGCATGGGACAGCGGGTCGCTGTTATATGAACTCGCGTTAAACTTGCCTGAATGAATTTCCTGCGTCTAGATTCCATCAGAACGCCAAGCATGCATTTGTCGCTGGGAAGAGACATTTGGAGAAATCTCATTAGGCAGCGAGGACTCAAGTTACTCGGAGAGTTTTAGCTGAGGCAATTGAGCGTCCGGAATTGCACGTGCCCAGCTCCGAGCTCAAGGTATACGACGACAATTATTATAATTTGCATTTGTGTTTTGGGACTAATATAGATACATATAAGCCTAAGCATTGCATGTAGACTCCAGAACACCAGTATTTGTTTATCGACCATTTTGGCTGGTGTCTTGATGAACATTCTTGATTCTCAAAAAGACGCGATGTAAATTTGACAAGAATTGATACATGCGCGTCAAGCGCAAATAATGCAACTGCAGTTGTGATTGTTCAGAAAATCTATCATAAAAATGTTTAAAAAATAAGTTTGAATAAAAGTTCGCCGAAAATACCTCCTTTTGATTGTGAAAGCACAAAAAATATGTACCTGGATCGAAGTGTTTTACTGAACTCAAATGGCACTGGTACCTTCTACAATACTCTTATGACAAGTTGTCTAAATTTCTGCAGTATTTATTAAAATTTATGATCAGGCATGGTGCGGCTCCGATTGTGTTGCGCTATAACCTGCGCTATTGTGTTGCGCTGTAAACTGAGCGATTGTGTTGCGCTATAACCTGCGCTATTGTGTTGCGCTATAACCTGCGCGATTGTGTTGCGCTATAACCTGCGCGATTGTGTTGCGCTATAACCTGCGCGATTGCTTAGCTAAATAACCGTAACACAACCTAATCAGGAATGAGAGCTTTTCCTACAAACTTGCTTATTTTTATTGTAATGCTATCAACTTGACACTTTAGCGCAATTTTCTCTACCCGCTTTCGCAATAAATCGAATAAAAGAAACAGTCGATAACGATATTTCTCTTTGTAATAAACTATTACGTGAAAAATCAGGTGAAGCGGTCTCGCTTCTCATTAATCGTGCTTTTTGAAACTTTGTAATGGACATTGGGAACACTAGTAATCGATTCACAAGATAGTTGAGAAAACATTCGGTCCGGAATTCATTTGGTCTGCAATTCGGCCCACGTATGCCTACAAAATTAGCAGGCAAGGCTCATGGAGGCCGACGAAAAGGCATCATTTCGAGGGCAGACACGGTGATCCCGAGGGCAAACTCTTCAAACTCTTCGTCAAACTCGCAGCAGGTCTTTGCGAACTGATGGGCCTAATGCCTGTCCCTGTATAGGCGCACTCAAAAGTAGGCGTGTCATAATTGACTAAAGTCTAAGTGTACAATTAACGAACTCTGAACTGTGACATATTTCGCGCTGCATTTAATTAACACATATCAGGCACTTTGTGCAACCAATGTTTTACATTGCTCCGAGCAACGAGCTATCATGCTGAATTATTATTCTTTTAAACAATTTTTCTTGTTCCATGTTGTCCGTGTTTGTGTTATATTATGCTATCTCATGTTAATTAAAAATTGTAGGCAGATAATTTCATGAACGAAATTGCTCCATAATGTTGAAAACGTATGTTTCATACATATTTCAGAGACGTTCATGGCAACTTCAATGCTTTTTATCATACAATTTTGTCAATGATCCTAAAGAAAAACTGCAACACTTTATTTCGTTAGAAAAAAATCATTATTTATCAGCGACGTGCGGGCTGACCTGGGGCGGTCATGAAACGTAACTATTCGCAATCTTTCATGCGTGACGCACTGAGGCGTGAGGAAAGACAGCAAGTTTCCAGCTGACCCGATGACGAACTTAAAAATTTGTTAAGGGTATCATATTGCTATGAAACAATAGAGATCATACCGTCATGAATCAGCTCGACTGACATATATACGGGGCTGGAATTTCAGCCTGGATGTGTACATAGTCAAGTGATTTGAACCAAATTATTGACGAATTGGACGTTGACAGCAGAAACGCTTATTAAGGGAGGTTGTAAACATTTGATTGCGCAGTATATTTCATTGCATGTTATCGCTGTCACAAAACGATGCTTCACAAATTCGTCGCTGAATTGCCTTGCAGCGCCAGCGGGATTTGAACGGCTTTAGTTGAAAGCTATTGGAATCGTGATATGGGGAGAAAACAAATTGCAATTCTTGACACAAAACTAACAATTCAGCTCTTCTATTGACGTTCCAGAGGCTGATATGAGTGGAAACTAAATTGGTGAAAACTTAGGCTAAACATTAAAACCGCATCTGGTAACAAAAACAATTGTTGTCTCTTTCAACAGGTTTAGTATTTTGTGTTCAGTTATGGAGCTGTACTAAGGGTGAGGCTGGAAGTTTTAAAGACTTCAAGCCTACGAAAGGAATAAAAGTTCCAAATCTCACAACTAAAAGTTTCAAGCTCCGATTGGAAGAGATGCAAGTAAATTTTAGGTATTTCAGAAAGTAAATCAGGAATATATAGCTAAACCTTTTTAAGTAAACGAAGTTTCTGGTATGCAGACTTGGCATTCCAAACTCATAATGTTAGTATAAATTCGCGGTTATCTCTGTGTAGCGTAATTATATTAATTGGAAACCATGCTGTACTCGTACATACGCGAACCGATCGAACCGTGCTATCTGTTCGATCAAACCGTGATCAAACCGTGTTCGATCGTGATGACACTTTAGCCAGCTGTGGTACTTTTCCACGAGCTGATTATAAAAAATAACTCTCAGTCCAGAGCTGGGCAGCGCTACTTTGAAATGTAGCGGCCGCTACCGCTACCGCTACATGCTCTAAATGTAGCGGCGCTACCGCTACCGCTACAATTTCTTGAAGGTAGCGCCGCTACCGCTACCGCTACTGAAAATGTAGCGGCCGCTACATGTAGCGCGCTACTGCCCACCTCTGACTCTCACCTAGTTAATTTATCAGCAGTCTCCATTTATCTGTTAATCTATAGCATTTATCTGTTAATCTAAAGCAATTAAGCGCCCAGTTAGTCAAGAACTTATGGAAATTGTTGAGATTTTTTGCCTTGAACTAATTGAGTAATGATGCTGTTGTGGAATTTATTTAATGACACAAGACACGTCTTAACATTTTTTTGTGCCAGCATAACTTTTTCCGATGTTTTTCTGGAAAATAATGAACAAGTTAGTCCGATTACAAATTGTAAATAAGTTTACATATATGAAATATTTTTGTAATGTGAACAAACCCACGAACAAACCCTATTTAATGTTCAATGCAAATGTTTAAGAAGTAGAAAAATTTGCAAATGCTAATAAGGATTAAAATGACGCTGGACAAAAAAACAGCAACCGAACAGCCTGATCTTGATTTTCTCAGCTCGCCTGCTCAAACTAAGCCTTTCGTTGTTGATGAAGATTGTCGGCCAACTCATCCGGCTTCGTTTGCCTAGTCTAGTCTCAAATGTGGTTCTTAGTTTCTATTAAATCTGTTTCTATTTACTTAAATCCTATTTTATAACTAATCAATACATCGTTTGTCTACTTGTGCATGAATACTAGTATTGACAACCCAACAGTTGCAGTCCAGACCAAACTTAGAGGTACTCGTATGTGGTCGCTCTTCGAAAACCAAGCTTGGTAATTAAAAGAGTTTATTATTTTCGGAACTTTACAAAGTCTTGTGCAAAAAAAATCCTAGCCTGCAAGTAATGCTATTCGCCAAAATTACTCGGATTAAATCATTTAAACTGCATGCGCTTTTCTGAAAGTATGCAATAAAATCAAGCCCCCACCATAACAAAATTTAGATGCGGGTCAAATTGCGAAATAAGGGCCGCCTAGAGCTCTGGGAGCACGTGAATCAGCCGCTCCATGTCCACTTCGGCATTGGCGGTACCCGAATTATTTAGGGCAGACAGCTCATGACATGGGTCAATATCCCATCTCATCAGGCTGGTCGAGAAGAGTTACCTAGCACTAATGACGTATGGAATGGGCACTAAGAATTGAATTACCTCTGTGGAACTCATATTTCTCCATCATTATTATAGTTTACGAGTCTAGACAGCGTCTGATAGTGGTAACGCTCATAGATGAATCTATCTAGGACGACTCCGAAGGCTAGATGACGCAAAATCTAACCTGGCACTGACCGAAAACTAAATCAAGAATGTAAGAAATGCGTGCAATCTTTTCAATTGTTTGCTCGAAAACTTTTGTTGTTCACGAAATTTTTCCATTGTCTTTGACGTAATTTTATTTAACTTAAATTTTACATGAAAGAATTTTTTACACTGGAATAAAAAATTTCCCCTTAATAATTCCAAGGACGTCAAATGTAAACTAGAAATTAATGCAAACTAGAAATTGGTTTGCAGAGACTTAATTGAAGTTAAATGACTATCAGGTTATATCGGGTGGGTGATTTTCCACATGCAGAGCGAGTTTAAATTGAAGGTTGAAACCGGTCTAGTACTGTTTATTTTATGCAGAGAAATAAGCGTCTAAAATTGTTCCTGAACTCGTCTCTCCAGCTTCGAGTACTGAAAGCCTGTGGCCAGGATCACCATACCAAACACTGAAATGAGCTTCGTCTCCTATGAAGCCCAAATTCCGAAATGAGCTTTGTCTCCTCTGAAAACCAAATTCTGAAATGAGCTACGTCTTCTCTGAAGCCCAAATTCCAAAATGAGCTTTGTCTCCTCTGAAAACCAAATTCTGAAATGAGCTTCGTCTTCTCTGAAGCCCAAATTCCAAAATGAGCTTTGTCTCCTCTGAAAACCAAATTCTGAAATGAGCTTCGTCTTCTCTGAAGCCCAAATTCCAAAATGAGCATCGTCTCCTCTGAAAACCAAATTCTGAAATGTGCCACGTCTCCTCTGAAGCCCAAATTTCGAAATGAGCTTCGTCTCCTCTGAAGCCCAAATTTCGAAATGAGCTACGTTTCCTGTGAAGTGCCAGATTCCGAGTCTGTGTTTTATACCTAACTTCGTAATAAAGTGGGAGGATGACAGACCGCCGGCGCTGACGCTGCTACTTAAAAGACTATATTGCGTCCGGTCCGCTAATCAGGGGTGCCAGATGGGCCTCTTTTTTCTGTTCAAATTCTGTACTTGAGCCGCTCTTTATTTGGCTGAAATTTATAGGGCCGCGTTGTCTGATTTGGGCCTTGTTCTGCAGAAAATCTAGATTTTAAGTTTTACTGTTGTAAAATTTCGTATAGTTCTTGGAACTTTAGTCTCTCCGGGACGATTTTTGTTGAAATTTCGGCAAGCTCCAGGAAGAACATTATGTCCAGATGGTATCACTTTAGCCAATGCTGCCTAACATGAAATATGCACACTGAAATGTTCAAGTTCCCTGGAACTTTTTTGTTTGCTTTATTTGACGGGCACTGAATTTCACAGTAACTTTTTTAAATATTATGTTGATGAATGATTTTGATTCTTATAGAAATATTATAGGATAGAATATTCGCTGACATGATCAATAGTTTCTCTTCTATGTTTTAATATAATGATTCTCTTAAGGAATTAAAATGGATATAACTGCAAGAATAAGAATTAGATTAAAATAGTACAAAAATTGCAGTCAGGAAAGACATTAATGAACATTTTTAATATAGAATAACCCAGGCAGTGAAATAGTGAACGATAAATTTCGAATTTATATGATAGCATTGCATTAGGGCCATTTTTGGCCATTTGTGTGGACTGAGTCGGGGGTTTTGTCTTGCCACCATCTGGAAACCTTATTGCTGCGATCTGCATTGTTGCACTCGACTAATTCAAAACCACAGAAGTAATTAATAATGAACAGAAATTTCAATAATTAGGACAAATTTGTCACCATAGAAATTTTTTACATGATATTATCAATGCCTGCTCCCGACTCGCAATTTCGCGACTCATTTATTTTGCAGGCAGAAAATATTGCGTGCCAAGAATATTACGGCCAGGCTTCATAAACAACATTAACGCCTTATAACAACTGGGCCATGACAAAAGATCGCGCAGCAATTACGCAGCAGAGCAATGATTCAGCCTGAGATGAGACGTAAGACTTCTTGTGTTGCACAAAATATAGACAGGGCGACATCCGTAACACCGGATCACGAGAAATGGGTCAAAGCGGTCAAATATTTTCCAGATGAACAAAACCCATTTCTACGAACTTAAAATTTAACATTTTCATTATAAACAAATTGCAAACGTTAATGAATGATTGTTCAAAATTTTGATAAAAATATTTTGTGCGAAAATAGAAAGTCTTTCGAACATGCGAATCATTCTCTTTTGCCGGTTCAATTGTCTTCCAAGCAATGAGGCGGAAGTAGTTAAATAATTTTTTCATAATTAAGGGTTTGCAAGATATTTTGAGCCAATCAAGAGATTGGTTAATTATGCTCGAGATCACGCCCCGTAAGTCGCCATTGTAGAATTGATACAGACCGCACTAATTCCAAAGATGTGAGACTTGTCATAGAACAAAAGCGCCTTGTTTCTTCACAAAATCAAACGGTAATAATAAGAACGGCTGCACGATCAGTGATGATGATCGAGTGATGCAGTAGCGTTTGGCTTATCAAGACGAGTAGGACGGACATGCAGATAAAAGAAGGAAAACCTGACCCTGATCCTACATTTTATAAAGGAAATTTATTATTTTCCGCTATTATTTAACCACAATAATGCCTTTTTTGCAGCACTCCACCTTTACGTTTAAAAATAAATTACCTATTGCCAATGCTGTTCAAAGTTAAAGGCGAGGTAAATAGTCACCAATAGTAAAAAATATTTAAGGGTTTGCGCGAAACGGAAGAATGGTAAACTAGTGACTACAGTTGAAAATTTTACCGACAGAAGAACTCTGATAGATGCTGATGAAGCCTATACATTTATTCGGAAGGCATCACGTGACTACGAAAAGACTGTGGTCCCGTGGGATTCATGCTTTATAATATAAATAATTTCATCATGGAGCAGATGTAACGACGCACAGAATTAAGATGAGAGTACAGGTCAAAATGGCATTTTTAGATGTGCTCCGCTTCGACCGCAACTGCTGTTGCTGATAAACGCATAATTGCGGACCACTCGTTCGCCTATGTTACGTCCCAGCTCTCGGCCGCGAAATATAAAGTACGCGATTGTGAATAGATTGATTGATAATGCTTATTTATGTATTGTATCTAAATTAGAATATTTTGGGAAGTCTTCATTGTTTTATTTTTGTAAACTTTTCCTTCGCTTTAACTGCCAATGAAGTTTCAGGGAGCTGTATAAATCTGACGAACGATTTCCTCAGAAACCCGCGAACCAGGGAATATCCACGAATGATTCTTGTCATTATTATGTGTTAAAAACTTGCGATTTAGTGTAGCGCGATATAGCAAAGAATTACTGTATTAAAGCAATAGAATGATTTCAGACTCTAACATCTGCATCAGATTACACTAATTCTTGCACGAAAGTTGTACAAACACATGAATCCGTTTATCAATAAAAATATATGTATGAATTTTTAATTTTTCAGTAATTAATACGATACACGAAAAAATATCTGCAATTACGTGCGGACTGTACGCAGCGGCTGTTGTCTCTGCAATTCATACATTTGCTGCGAACGTGCAGTTGATTAATTAATTAATGCTGTGTGAAATAGTGATGGCCTAGTAAAATTTGATATGATTCATATTCTAACATTTTTCTATGTATATTTTCCGAAGAGTATTATCGTTGCATTGCGACCTGTGAATCTCAAATTAACTTGAACAAACGATACGTCGTTGGAATGCAACAGCATTTACCCTACATAATATGGTATGAATTGAATGTTAAGCATTTTATTATAATTATTTTATGTGGCGATGACAAAACCATCTTTTAATCATCAATTTCGCTCAATTTTTGCGCGCGGCAGGGATAAATTCTGGTGATAATCGCTCGTTGTTTGCATGAAGATAGAATAAAGATAATATTTATCATTCAAATAGCAGCCTCATCAATCAGCAACTGAAAAATTATAACGTAATAATAATATAAATTCATTAATATAAACAACCTCATTTAATCGATAACAAGTAATTGAAATTTTTCACCTAAAGTTCTAAAGTTCAATGCACCAACACGAAAAAAAAACTTTTATTTTACCAGCTTCGACTTTGTTCTGAAACCACAGATTTTTAAACGCAAAATTTAACATCAGCGCACACCTGTACACCTGTGGTCTGTTCTAAAACAAAGAACTGGTAAACATTTGTTCAACAGTTCTTTATGTTCGCACCATTACTGCATTTCCACTTTTATTCCAGTTGAATGAATTGCTGCATTTCCACTTGTCTTCCACTGAATGAATTACTGCATTTCCAAAGATAGAATAAAGATAATATTTATCATTCAAATAACAGCCTCATCAATCAGCAACTATATATAAATAATTATAATGTAATAATAATATAAATTCATTAATATAAACAACCTCATTTAATCGATAACACGTAATTAAAATTTTTCCCCTAAAGTTCTAAAGTTCAATGCAGCAACACGAAAACAAACTTTTATTTTAACAGCTTCGATTTTGTTCTGAGAGCACTGATTTTTAAACGCAAAAGTTAACATCAGCGCACACCTGTACACCTGTGGTCTGTTCTAAAACAAAGAACTGGTAAACATTTGTTCAACAGTTCTCTATGTTCGCACCATTACTGCATTTACACTTGTCTTCCACTGAATGAATTACTGCATTTCCACTTGTCTTTCAGTTAAATGAATTACTGCATTTCCACTTGTCTTCCACTGAATGAATTACTGCATTTCCACTTTTCTTCACTAATTACAGTTGTGGTTTTTATTATTAACAACTTTTGTTACACACCTTACTGTCACTGGCATCAATTTTGTTTAGGTTATAATAGCATAATTTGACATGAAAAAACTATAAGCTGCCTATAAATTCGGTATTATTATATCGGAATTATTACCAATACAATTTGGATGCAACATATTATATCTCTTTCATATCACAGTTCATATAAGATCCTCTACTTAACCTCAGTTTTTCTATGGCTGAACTGATAGCGCATAAGTGTGGAAGCATTAATTAGAAATGACAATAAATTTAATTCACAATGGGTAAAAAAATGTGAATAGAATCAGTGAGAGTTTGTTAGAAAAAAGAGGCATGACGTTTCGCAAAAATGAACGAATAATAATAATATTAATGAATTAAAAGTTTGAATGCATCAAAAAATTCTGCATCATTACCATATCTGCTATACTCAGAGTAGCCAAGTACAAGAACATCTAAATGCACAGTGAAGTTTCATACAAATAAACTGAGATTTGCCCATAATTTTTTCACTCCACAACAAATTTCTCTTTGACTTGCGTGTCGTAGTGTTCAGCACACCTGCTAATGCAATAAAATATCCTCTATATACACTTCCGTGCCGTCTGAAACAGGGTTAAGTGCAGAATTCATACACGAATGCCATGAAAATGAAGATTAATAGTTCACTTCTATTGATAATAAATTTTCATTGTTTTGAAGTGTTGCATTGAAAAAAATCTCGTTTCTAAAATATAATTGACAGGCTGATGTAAAAATATGAGAGTTTTTTAACGCTCACTCTGCTGAGCCAGAAATCATTTAGAATGAACTCGACACTCAGTCACCGCGTGCTCCAGCCGCTATCAGACACACCCTTCACCCACCGCATCTCCTGCCATACTGACCTGACGGCACACATTTCGCCACGTTTTAGCATCCCTGTTCAACTCTGATCCAAATAAACATGAACATAAAACCGATGGGATATTGGAGTAGATAGGTTCCTCTAATTTTCTATATCGTCAAAAAGTGGAGACAGACAACTTATATTAAAAGTTTCATTTCAGAATTAAGTTGAATCGGTTCAGCCTCACCAACAAAATCTGCTTCACTATTTCATAAAAAAAAATCCTTATTGAACCAGGATTAGCAGCTCGTACTGAAGGGTGGCTCTTCAGTGCTCGTGATGAGTGAGTCTGTCAGCTCTCTCATGCTTGTGATGAATCTGTCAGCTCTCTCATGACTGTAATGAGTGAGTCTGTCAACTCTCTCATGACTTAATGAGTGAGTATGTCAGCTTTTTCAAGCCTTCCCGATGATTGATACCGTAAGTCACACGCAGTTGTATAAAAAAGCGACAAAATAAACTTTATTACGTTTGTATTTGTCCTGAAGAATGTGGATTTGTTTTCATATTCTCATTTGACCTCAAACAGTAACACTTGTTCCCGCAATTCACTCATGTGAGATCCGTGAATTACTGCATTCATGAAAGTTGGTGACATTTACCGAAAGGAGCATAGCCTGGGCAGCTGCATGCATCATGTAAGTCCCGCATCGCTGGCATATGCATGACTTAATTTCTTATTCATTGCAGTAATCCAATATTCAAATTTATTTGGTCATACAATAGATATTATAGAGTTATCGGAGCTCCAGGACGAATCTTGGATGTTTGTCTTTACCATTACATGGAAAAGGCTATTATGCCATATTTCCGTAGCCCTGCTGGTAATTATTCATAAGGTTTATTTAGTTAGAACCTTGTCAACACTCATTTTAAATACGGCCCAAAACAGCTGTTGAGAATAAATAAAATCGTGGATGAAGCCTAAACTGGTTCAAGTCTGGGCCAGTAGACCTCATATTAACAATATCTATTAAAGAAAAGAGGGGAAATTTTTGGAAGGTATAAAACAAAGCTATGAGCCCGCGACAACCCAAACTTCCGGTGCAGAATGGCCTCACGTCGGGACAGTTTCAGTTGTGGGCTAAACAGATAACAACGTCTCGTCAATATTGTGACAGGATGAGCCAATAGCAGCTTATTATAGAACGTATTCAGCCATCGAAAAGCACGTCATTGAACGAATTGCTTCTTTACAGACCACATGTTATTTGTTTAATGCTTTTAATTTTGTTGTACAGACTTATTTCGTTTATGACTTACAGCGATGTGCACGTTCTTGATGTTCGAACAACTGAAGTTGCCGGTTTTCCTTAGATTGATGCCTTTAATGTATCCTATATTCTGCAATGTTTTTATCGCTGGTAAATAAAGAAATGTGAAGGCGAAGTAGAAAATTAATGATGAATTAAGTGGTCATATTCTGCGAACGCGGCGATTACTACAACACTTTAAAATATTGCGGATATCTTTGCTTGTAACTCGATTTCCTGTCGTGTGCTATGGACTGAGTTTTATATATTCATAGGTTTAATAACGATAATTAGCACTTGATGGTTATCATCGCTGTATGGGTTACTACAGAGAAGATACAAAAATCGGAGTTGAAACGAGCTGGTATATTGAGAGTCGCGGGAAGTTCGTTCTAGGGAATTCGTTTGATGCGAAGTTCCCTCGATCAGCTTTGGCTTCAATGTTAACTGGAATAATTTGTTATAATTTTAACTCAATGTCAGTTCACCTATGTTGAATTAATTATATAATACAGGGATTTCGAAGAATAATTAACACATTAGTGCAGCACGACCCACCATGCACGGTTGCCAGATGGCCTAAAAACAGCCAAGTCTGCAGACAAAAAAAGAGTAAAAAAAGAGTATTATTAAATATATAATAATAAATTTGCAGGTTCCGGTGCAAAAATAAAATTTTCTTTTTTTGTTCATTTTAAAATCTAATAAGGAAGTGTGCCATCATAAACTTTTCCGGCCAATGCAATTAAAAAACTAAATAGCGCAATTTATGCAGAAAAAAAGACCGCGTAACCCAAATAATAAAATAACGGTTCAAATGCTAATGAGGGACGCAACATTTACTTTCGTACTTAATTTTTTGTAACATTCTAATTAACTTAATGAAAACAGCAACATAAATCTATAAAGTTTATATCCCTTGAAATCATTAATTTTCATTCAAAAGTGTAGCACAATCGAAACATTAAATGCTGATGAATTAAAATACTCACTGTATGCATTAATTATTCAAATGTGATTAACCCAATTAAAATGAACTAATTCCTTATTGCGTAGGAAGAAGCGAAAACAGTACAATTTAATGCATTTTTAATGTATGAATGACAATGCAACTCGTGACTTGTCGTAAAATATTTCTAGATTTGTTTGCTGAAGGAAGCTTTTAAAATTTTTTGGAATCGTTGAAGCATGATCATGAGTTTTTTATTTGATGATTATAAGCTCATTTTCTTTCATTATTGACTCAATAATTAATAATAATGTCCCTATTTCTTCCGTCTTCACTATTAGCTTGGAATCTTCCTCTGATATTACATATTGCTAATTCATTTAATTTGTAAAATTTTAATGAGGTTTTAATACCGTACATTTTATTCATATACATCTAAATACTCGGTAACAGAGTTAAATCAATTATATTTCAAATTAAGAACTTGGTATATCGTAAGTACTTTTCCGAAGCTCTCATCTGATAACAGAATTTCACAATGTTATAATACCCAAGTTTTACACATATTCATACAAGTATTCATATTCATAAGCATACTCATATTCATACAAGTATTCATGTTCATAAGCATACTCATATTCATACAAGTATTCATATTCATAAGTATATCCATATTCATCCATGCATTATTATTCATGGGTATACTCAATACTCATATTCATACAAGTATAGCCTACATTGCGCTTCAGCTTTTGCCGCACGCGCCGAGCATCTGTGTAAGATACGGCGCATTCTGGCGCTATCCGAGATCACATCTGAAGCCCGGAGCTTTACCAAAAGCCTGACAATAAAACCGTCCTGAAGCTGGCAAACACAACCGTCCTGGTGCCGGCAAATACAACCGTCCTGGTGCCGGCAAATACAACCGTCCTGGTGCCGGCAAATACAACCGTCCTGGTGCCGGCAAATACAAACAACCGTCCCGGTGCCGGCAAATACAACCGTCCCGGTGCCGGCAAATACAACCGTCCTGGTGCCGGCAAACACAACCGTCTTGGTGCCGTCAAATATAAAAGGTCAACAAAGCCTGGGGCATTTGCTGTCATCACCTTCAGGGCGGTTGAAATTGGTGATGCATTTCCACAACATAAAAACATTTTCTCCGTGCAGCGAAAATTGGCCAGGTTTCATACAGGCTTTGCTGGAGTGTTTGGCGAGAAGTTATTGGGCATCCTTTATAGACGCGCAGCGAGAAGCCTTGTCTCACGGGCTTAGTTTATAACTATTTGGTGTAGTCTCTTAACTATTGTTGAATAGGGAAACATTGACTAATATAAGAGAAGTCAATAATATGACATTACTTCGGTTTCACATGAGCATTAAATTTAGAGCAGATATTTTTTATATTATATTGAATTATTCAAAGATTTGCCACTTGCACTCGAGCAAAAAATTGATAACCCCACAATTTCGTGAGTTTAAGTCGCAAATTAAGAAATAAATTTTAAATTTTAAACCTCATTCTGTTGAGCGCATTCACATAGAACAGCGCTACGCCAAGGGATCCTGAAGTGATTTTAAATGTAATAAAATCAAATCTCCCACCTCATGTTCGACGTGATAATTTTGTTATTTCTGCATGGTTTTAATATAAAACCTTGCATGATCGACAACTATAGTATTTATTTATAGGGATTTTTAATATATAGGTCTTAATTTTTCCGTTACCTTTCTTCTCGCTGGCATTTAGTGCCCTGTTTCTAGGTACTCGTGTTAATCGCTAACCCTTGTATCCTCAAGTAATGAATTGACAGAGAAGCTGGTGAAAAGAAACGGAATTTTTTTAGCATTATCATTAGTTGGCCACTGAATTTATTGGAACAAGTTTCCAATATTTCATTAAATTTTTAATCCTTGTAATTTTAGAACTCCGTTTTCCAAAATTCGTCATTCGCGTGATGCCGAATCCCGAAAATATATTTTCGGGATTCGATAATGTAGCTAATGTAGGCTTGCTAATTTAAACACGACCCTTTCAATTTTTTTCGAGCAACTAACCACTTGACTCTCGATTCAAAGCATGAAATAAATATTTGCTTCTTCCAAATTATATTTATTTTGTCCACACTAATTATTCAAAATTTCTTATTATTATTTATTATTATTATAACATTATTGGCACTTTTTTATGGTCCGATAATTTGGTCTTTACCAATTTTTCAATGCCTAACTAATCTAGTAAAAAATTTCAGGTCTGGTGAGATCCAGGCACTAAAAGCCGTAACAGCCCTAATATTATAATTTTATATTATAATATATTTTTAAACCCCCACCTAAACTAACATAACCAAATACTATAATTTTATATTATAATATTATATATAAAAAACCATCATATAAGCAGTCTCGCACTCTTCCTTATTTACCAACTGCACGCATTTTACCTCATTTACCAACTGCATGCATTTTACCTCATTTACCAACTGCATGCATTTTACCTCATTTACCAACTGCATGCATTTTACCTCATTTACCAACTGCATGCATTTTACCTCATTTACCAACTGCACGCATTTTACCTCATTTACCAACTGCACGCATTTTACCTCATTTACCAACTGCATGCATTTTACCTCATTTACCAACTGCACGCATTTTACCTCATTTACCAACTGCACGCATTTTACCTCATTTACCAACTGCATGCATTT
>NW_025946531.1:182907-187417 GCF_000764305.2 Hyalella azteca
TCTCAGCGCACAGCTGTCTCAGCGCACAGCTGTCTCAGCGCACAGCTGTCTCAGCACACAGCTGTCTCAGCGCACAGCTGTCTCAGCGCACAGCTGTCTCAGCACACAGCTGTCTCAGCGCACAGCTATCAGAGCAAAAATTTTCATTCATCACAAAAAAAATGTATAAGAAATGCCAGTCAATTTTGATAGCAAATGAAACCGTAAAACGTTAAAGGAAATTCAAACTATGAAGGAAAAAAATAATCTGATTGCAGTTTTTCCACTTGGCAATCATGGTGAGCATAGTAGAAGGCTCAAGCAAAGGTTATTGCCGAGATTGACTTTTCAAGCACGTCTTCCATGTTGCCAGCAATAAACTGGTTCATTTTTCATTGCTCGCTGCAACGATCAACTGTTACAACCGGAAGGATGAATTGTTGCTGAATTTCAATCCTGGCCCGCGGCAATTTGTGCAGTCGTAATTTCAATAGTTTCAATTCAAAGAAATTGCCATCATTCAAAGTATTATGAGACTTGGCAATCTTAGTAATATTTTTCAATAATCGTACCTAGCAATCTTAGTAATCACCAACTGCACGCAGTAACCATTGTTGACAATCTCTGTCATCATTATCAGCAATCTTCCATGGCAATCTGCAGCTTCGGTAATCATTCGGCAGCTGCAGCTTCGGCAATCATTCGGCAGCTGCAGCTTCGGCAATCATGCAGCAGGTGCAGTTGCAGCTTCATCCAAGCAGATGCAGCAGGTGCAGCAGGCATCTCCGGCGCTCCTTGTGGGAATGGGAATGAACCTCTCTCAGGAATACGAATGCTGTGAGGTGGGAATGGCAGGATTCCTTCGACAAATTTCATTTGATCAATCAAAGCGGGGCTTCTCTGAGAGGCCGTGTTCTGAATAAATTTTCGACCTTGCGCACATGTTATTATGATAAGGTACATCATTATTCGAGCATATATTTAAGAATATACGTGCTCGTATTTACCTATTATATGGCATACATGTTTATCTGGATATTTACCTCACTATCTGCATTTCGTTTTGGAAATATCTAATGCCTTGCTCGTAGGAACTGTACATGGAAAGTTCCTTTTAGTTATAGTCCTTTATCCTGCTCCTGTGAACGGTTCATTCATGGAACAGAATTATGTACGATAGCAATCTATTATTGGCTCGATCCGAAGTAAGTTCCGTTTTCTCTGTAATGTGCCTAAATATAAGGATTACAAACGGGGATTAGATAAAATTTCGATTCATTGGTTGCAAATATTTTGGTCGGACCGGAAACTGCAGCCGGATCGGATTGGTCGGATCGGAAACTCAGGCTCTTGCCACATAAAATAAATGCTTATGAACGGATTTTACATAACTAGTTAGATTAATCTAATAGCCATCACAGTTCTTGTTAGATATTATCAAGATTTCAATGTATTTCATGGAGTTTGAATGAAAGTATATTTTCAGAATCCACACGTTGCTGTAACAGGCTCGCATTCAAATACTCTGAAACAAATTCTTGTGTGGTAATACCTGACATAACACGAAGCAAAGCTGCTTGCTCGAGCTGCCTCAAACAAATTCCTTTGAATGAATTTGTTTGAAGAAACAAATTTAAGGAATTTGTCTGAAGGAACCTTTTGCTGGACTTGAGCGTATTTTCCGTGGAAATAGTAAGGCAAGGCTCACACCATACTGACGGGCATATGCCAGTCACTGTCCAGTCCAATATTGTTTAATGCATTTCTATAGAAGCATTCACACCAGCTGTGCAAGGCACATGCCATGACCATGGTGTGAATGCTTGTATGAAAATACATTTAAGAATATTGGACTTGGCTGTGACTGGCATATGCCCGGCAGTATGGTGTGAACCCGCGGCCTTACTATTTTCACGTGCGCGACACTATGTACAGTGGGGGGAAATAAATATTCGTACACTTGAAAAATCGTATTTTAATGTATGTAAGTACACAAACTTAACAGGAAAAGTGATTTAAATTATGTATAGAGACGTATAGTATTCAAAAATACTATCAAAGGGTATTCAACCAAGTATTAAATTAAAATAATGCGGATTTATAGTTTTGTACGAATACTTTTTTCACCCGAAAAGTGAACATGTTGCATTGTTTTTTGTTGCATTGAGATTTAATTTCTTTTGATAGTATTTTTGAATACCATGCGTCTCTATACATAATTTAAATAACTTTTCCTGTTAAGTTTGTGTACTTACATACATTAAAATACGATTTTTTCAAGTGTACGAATATTTATTTCCTCCACTGTATATATGGTGTGAACCCGGACTAAACCTCTTAGAATTTATAATTCAATCCCCATTTGAGAATTTTCAGAACTGAAATTTACTCGCGTATTTCATCATAATAACTATAGATATGATAGAATCATTAGCAACGTTGTTCTTTATATTGTATGCCTCATTTTGTTTCTATTGCTCATATTCAGAAAAGTGTCCAAAACTTAACTGAACATTAATTATGTTCAATGTACATTAATTTGCGCCCAGAAAACTTTACCAATATTCCTCTTGTGCATTGCTTTTTATTGTTGAATATCAAAGAGGATGCGTGTAGCATGCTTCGCTGAGAGATGCGTTCTTGCAACATTATCCGCTTTTCAGTTGCGATTGCGGTCAAAATTAGAGAACTTGTTCGTCTGCAATGAGAATTTGTGATCGCACTAACCTAGATATATGTTCAGTAGCCACTGGTAAACTGTCATGATTCGACACATTCTTTAACTGATTCTTTCTTGCCTACTGTTGATTTTTTGTAATTGTTCCTGTTATTTATCGTGTGATTAGCCAATGTTTTTCTCTGCCGATGACTTGCTATTGCCAGTGAGAGATCTGCCTAGATATGAGGCGGTATACATTTATTCTGCACCATAAGAAGCATAAAGTCTGCATTTCCAAAGTTCTTACCCTGACCTAGACGCTGAGTTGGCAGTTTACGTACAGTCAGAACTAAAGCTCTCTGTGGACGGAAACAGCTTGAAGATTAGACCATCAGGCCTGTCAATGATTCTGAACATCGTATAATTTTCACAGCTTGCTGCGGGTCTCGAATCTACTACTCACTTCTCCAATCCTGGTACTCTGAAGAGGCCACTCTTCAGAGGCCTGAAGAGGCCACTAGGCCTCCCTGCTATAGTTGATTGAATAACAGAAACTGATAAGAAACAGATGTAAACGGCCATTGTCATCTATACTTTGTTTAGTTACTGGCAAATTTTTTATATACTCGGCATGCGTAAGTAGCACTGCAACATACTCAATTAAAATCTTGTTAATACGCATAAATGGATAACTGAGATTCCGAAAATATTCACTACTGTTGTTCCAAGTTGTATGCAGTAAGAAGCTAACTTTGATTATTAAAAAATGATTATTGTTAATATTTGATTCCTAATACATTGTAATGAAAGTAATTTAAAACTCTTCTTTATGTCTCTACAGTGAATATATGATCAAAACCATTTCAAACTATGTAAATTTGTGTACTTTTTAATCGGAATGTAAGACTCACTATCATAGGACTGCTGAGGAGCCTCGTAAGTGCATCACAACCCCATTAAACATCTCATTATAGCGATGAATTATTCGTAATACCTCATTACGAAGCAAATTACAACACTGATCGCTGCAGCAATTACTTCACGTGGGACTTGACTGACAATTTAAAGGTTGAAAAAGACTCTTAATTTGGACCAAAATACGTCAGAACGCCGATATTTGTTGCCGTCTATGGTCTTTTCAACACAGAATAGAATGGATGCGGGAAAATGGAGCTAAAATCAATTGAGTCCGTGTGAATCGCTGCACGGAAATCAACTTTATTTCTGATCACGCACTATATGAATATTTATTGATTTTCTTGATTTTATGAAAATGAGTACGATGCATTTTTTGTAATATCTAAAGATGCAGACTTCCCTCTTTTCTAATGGGTTTTAATAATTATACTTGGTCATATTATGCTTTCAAATAACCTGAGCTTCCTTCCTTTGTTTTCCGTAAGTTCCAAAATAATGGAAGGAGAAGTGAATTGTTGTTAATGACTGTGAGAGATTGCGAATGGAAAGGATATTTAATGACGAGGATAGTTAATGACGATGATAGTGACGACGATGATAGTTAATGACGAGGATAGTTAATGACGATGATAGTGTTGCCAATGATAGTTAATTGCGAAGATAGTTAATGACGAGAATAGTTAATGACGAGGATAGTTAATGACGAGGATAGTAAATGACGATGATAATCAATAATGAAGATGGTTAATGACGAGTATAGTTAATGAAGAGAATAGTTAATGACGAGGATAGTTGCTGGAGAGGATCGTTAATGACGAGGATAGATAATGACGAGGATAGTTAATGACGAGGATAGTTAATGACGAGGATAGTTAATGACGAGGATAGTTAATGACGAGGATAGTTAATGACGAGGATAGTTAATGACGAGGATAGTTAATGACGAGGATAGTT